>NC_090199.1:18200000-18347500 GCF_033026475.1 Channa argus
AAATCTGTTTATGTCACATGTGACTGACGTGTCTCTGCTTATTGAGAATTGAAGCTGCTGCAAAAATAAAAGGAAAAACATTTCAGTTTACACTGAAATTTGTGTAGCATACTTATTTCAGAGTCAAGAATCTTCATCTTAAATGTAAATTGTTCAGTGTGATTATTGTCTTTCTTGCTGAGAGGTAAATGAACCAAGAAAACCTTTAAACCTTTAAAAAACAGAACGGAACCAGCTAGACCCTTTGTAAATGCACATTGCGGAGTGTTATCAGAGTTCTCATCTAACCTTTCCGACTTTTACAGTTAATATACTCATGCTTCAACACTCAGTTTGTAATAAGATTAAAATTGTTAATTGGTGTTTTTTTTAACAAAGTAGCAGTTCCTGCACATACGAATAAGCAATAGAAATCCTAATTAAAGAGAAAAAACTTGTTTTAAGGTCTCAGAACTGAATTCGGGGGTCGGCTCTTTTAATGTGTGATGCAGAATTTGACACTGCAGCAGATTGTTTATTGCTTAAAAAGTATTATTTAACTACTGGGCACAAGTTTGTGAGAAAGCTTCTGTGGACTGAATTTCCTTTCAAGAAGACAAAAATATTAGCAGAACTCTGCCCTCATGGACTGAGTCACTAGAAAGTTTTCTCATGGTTATTATGATACAGTATATGGCTGAGTAAGATCTGTTTAATATTACTATTACTAATATACTTCTAAGTCATTTTCAATGGTAAGTATATACTTTCCTAATTTTCATTTGCATAATTTCCAGTTTGTGATCTGCTTTATTAAAGTCTGCTGACACATCCATAGACAAGTGCCATAAGCAAAGGGGACACTATGTAATCAACTTTACATAAGTGAGGATTCTTTGCAGTCAGAAGAATATTAAAAATGCAGAAATAATTATTGAAATAAATATTAAGTCTCCTCGACTTGCCACAAACTAAAACCTATATATAAAGTACTATATTAAGAAGCAGGCCGAATTCTTTTTTGTTTTTACTCCCTATTCTATAATTCTCCTGCTTATCAATCTCTTTTTAAATCAAACAAATATGGGCATACAGCATGGAACCCCTGCCGAAAACTCCCAACTTCTTTACTTATATTTTATTAAAAGTGTAAGATGCACAATTTCCGTTAAATGAGACAGTACAGAGATTTAAAACTTAGTCAAACATTCAGTGATCTGAAGCTGACTGAAATGCATTTTCAAAAAGGAAAACAGTGGAGAGGAAGCGTTTTGGAAGGGATTTAAGATCACTGCTAAGCGGGAAAACTCTCCGTTTTGTGAAGGGCGACCTGGTTTGAAGCACTTACTGGGAAAAGTGCTTTGATCCTAGCAGGACCAGGACTGTGTGTCCTGGCTAATTAACATTCGGCTGACTTGTCAGCACTGACGGTGCCAGCTGCAGGTGGAACCTGCCTGCTTTCTCTTCTGTCTTTTGCATGGACACAGTGACGATTTGTGATGTATTATCACAAGATATATAAAGTCAATGATGATTATGTGACAATGAATTTTTCAGTCCAGGGGTGTCTACGTAACAGCAGTACATCACAGTCACCAGTAATGAGAGCGTAGGCAGCACTAGTGCTTTTCCTTGGAAGGTTGCCATGTTTCATTAACTTTCTCCTGAATTCACCAATGAATGAAATAAAGCTGATTCCCATTCTTTTATAAACAAAGCACCACTGACTCATACTCCAATCGGTTCTCCCTCCTCTTCTTCTCTCTGCTTCTATTTCATATTTTATTCCTTCCTTTCTTGCTGTATCTCCCCCATTCTGAGCATCTATGACCACATAATCAAATGATTATGATGCAGTAGGTTGCCAGGTCCTATAATTATGCCAACAGCGGAATCATGAAAATGCGGGTTTGCTTACAAAAATGACACAATAGTAATCACAGAGTGTGCGTATGTAAGCACCTGTAGTCCCGACAGAGCTTTTTGGAGACTATTACCAGAAAGGTCAACATTGCTTCTTTACTTGTACTGTCATGTTTTGACTTTTTTCCTTCCTTCTCTGCAGCTCTTACATCTTCACCCAGCACATTTCTGCTTCAGTATATTTATAACACACGAGACAAAGTCCAAGCTTTGTGCCTTTTACTTGTAACTGGCTGCTGAAAAAAAATACGCATTTTTTGGTTTTGCCCATCATCGTAGGCCCTATGCTTTGGCAGTATGCCTGAAATTAATGTTTTGAGAGGGTGTTTATGACAGATAAACCAAAAAAAAAAAGTAATATTATACACAAGGAGCTGGGATCTGACTGTCTAATAACAAAGATGAGCATGGTGTGGAATAGATACCTAATTCACAGGTAGTTATAAAAAAGGAAGCTGTTTGGTTTTTAGAATCAAAACCTTTTTTTAAAATGTACTTTAAAATATTAAATATGGAGAATCCTTGAATACCAATGACTGGGATTTTTTTTCAAATGACAGAAATTACCCAAATTCTTAACAGACTACTGGAAGGTTAAAAATCGGCCATCAGAGGGTCTCATTAACATCTCTTTATTTCTATTTATATCTATTTATAAATAGATTTACATCTATTTATTTCCACTGGACAGAGAAGATGTATGAGTGGACAAGGCAGAGAATGACAAAACGAAATGCAAATAAGACAATCTTCAGAAGTTCATTGTATTCAAGAGACCTGACTCAGGTGCTTCTAGGTGTTGGACAGAGAAGTCAGACAGACACCTTCGTCTTCATGAATCATCTGGGGACCTAGTGGTCAGTCAATTCTATTCACTGTGTACAAACCGCGACAGAATACAGTACAATATAATTTATTTCTTTCGTGTTCAAAAATACGTTGATGATCTACTGCACAACTCAAGTAAATTTTAATGTAATTTAATTAGTTGCTTCTATCCTGTGGGAGAAATTGTGTGTGTGTGTGTGTGTGTGTTTGTTAAAATAGACTATGTAAAGTATTTTAAGCTATGCCATTGTACTGCAGTACTAGCAGTATTTTTACATTTCACACCGTCGTATTAACATCTGGATCAACGAAGAGCAGACCTCAAGCTTCACCTTGTGGCCAGTTTGAGTAGGTGCAGTTTAACGGCAAAGACCCTCTGTAGAGGCAGGCTTACTCGTGCCCGGTGGTCCAAGGACTCCAGAGATCGCTGTATGACAAACACTGCTCATTTATTTAATCACAATTGAGCTGATAACAAAGTCTTTCCACGAACACGTTTACCAATGCTCCCACAGAACACGTTTCTCCAATAATTTCTAAGTACTTCCTAAATCCATAGAACACGGCACGAAGCCGTGTGCGTCCACGTAACCTTCCACTTACTTTCTGGGTCTCCCGACGCTCAGCTCCTTCCGTTGGCTGAGCTGCACAACTTCTTTCGTAACCAACCTTCTATGTAGATTGTTTCCTTGACAACTGGTTAAACAAACCTCAAAGGCAAACCTTTCTAAGTCAGCCATATGATGTCATTGATGACATCATCAGCACACTTATACGTACACTTGTTATTCTAACCAGCTTTAAAATACGCAACATGAACACAAACAGAGGAACCCCTTGTTGGCTCATACACCCTCCGTACTGCCAAATTCTGATTCTCCGCCAGGTTGACTTACACGTCAGTGGTGAACCTGTACCGGTGCGTGGACGTGTACAGTGCGCGTCAGGCGGTTCCCGGATGCACCAGGCACAAACATGGAACGAGTGGTTGTGGAAGTACCGATCAACAACGGTGAGATACATTACCACCTCCACTTCTGACACGCTCCTTTCAACCACCAACGATTAGCATCGCACAGAAGCCATTTGATGCTTGTCTCGATCCGTGCACAAATGCTCCACCTCCTCTGACGCATACGGTTCGGCAGGGAGCGCGCTGTGGCACTGATGGGACTGACACTGCTTGCAGGCTATTTGTGTCTTTTCGGTGTTGATCCTGTGTTGATCCTTCCTCACAGTGGGAGTTAGTAACGACAGAGCTGTTGTCATCTGTCAAATACCAGTTCAAACAGCAGTTATGTATCCGTCAGACTGTTGTCCCACGCGCCACATGTATTCCCCATTATAATGGAGAAGAAATGTAGTAGTTTGTTCATGGTCACAGAAATAACGTAATTCCATGAGTAAACAGTAACAGCCAAACAATTACTGCAGGTTGGAAAAACAAGAAATTGTGTTACTTTACACTCAGATTTCGTTAGACATCTATGATATCTTATGAATCTCCTGACAAGAATGAAATAGTAATAAATGACAATAACAAAAATGTGATAAATGTTTATTGAGTTGGTTATTTAAAAGTTGATTTAGCAATT
This sequence comes from Channa argus, assembly GCF_033026475.1. Classification (NCBI taxonomy): domain Eukaryota; kingdom Metazoa; phylum Chordata; class Actinopteri; order Anabantiformes; family Channidae; genus Channa; species Channa argus. The sequence continues at coordinate 18,204,326 of NC_090199.1, forward strand.
TATTTTCTCACCTTATTAGGTTTCAAAATATTCAAAAGCTTCTGTTTTATTCTACACTTTTCAAATTTTTCCTGTTTTATTTGTAACTTCAGGTTTTTCCCTTGCTGGGCCTTCCACGACCCCACGAAAGCGTCAAGTGCGTTTTTCAGCGCGGCATGACATCATCCTTCTGCGTGAGGTCATCGCCCAGAATCCCTTTGCCTCTAAAGAGCCAGGTCAGTCCTGTTTCAAAATGACTAATCCCCCTGAAAACATTGAGTGAGTTCCATCATGACAAATGCAGACAATGCGTGGTCACTCCAAAATCAAAACATTAACAATAACTTCACAGTTTGCTATTACGGTACATCAAACAGTGAGGAGATTGAGCAATGGTACAATGAGAACCCTATAAGATCAGACACAGTGATCAGTGAAATGGAAAACATGAAATTGTTTGCATTAATGCCAAAATCTGACATTTGAACATGCTTTGTGTTCATGAGTTAAATGGCCACACAGTTAATGACCTCCATGCTGAATAATGTTGAACATTTTTCAGGACGTACTTGGGCACGTGTGGGGGAGATTATCACAGCAGCACTCAAAGACGAAAACTTTGAGGTGGATGCCAGGAGGTGTAGGGAGAGGACCATGCTGCTGCTGGACTACTACAAGAAGCAAGACTTCTCCAGTCTGCGGAGGTTGGTTCAGTCAATGACTTGAGATGTGCTCGTCCCTAAAAATATAGAAACATGTGTTTCTACTGTAGATATGCTTGTACTCAGGTTTGGTACTGAGCGGTTGTACGCCCAAAAGGAAGATCTACTCCATGAGGTTTTGGAGCTTGAGGCTGAGAAAGGACTCTTGGCCAGCAGCGAAGGCACAAAGTATCAGGTGTGTGTCATCAGAGAGGGGAAGGTACATGAGAACAACAGTGTAAGAAATGTGTTTTTACAGATGGTGTGTTTGTGCTCTTAAACTGGTTTAGAGGGGCGGATCAGCTTGACCCTGTAAAACACAGCTTCCATTGCTAAACTTCATTCAGCAAATTATTTCTCAATTTTTTTTAACAGTGGTACGTCAGACAGACTCACCAAAGTGTATGATTCCTCAGTTTTAGCTTATTTAGGCCCTGGTTTAAATCCAGGGAGTTTTAAGCACTTCTATCACAGTGTGTTATTTCTTTAAAAACCTCTCAGATTGTTTTATCTGAATAACCAAGGCCAGATCCAACAGATACATTTGTTCTCTTCTTTCCTGTCTGACTATTCATCTCTTCAGCTCAACATTTATCTTGTGGCCCCCAACTGGGCCCTTTGTACTGTGGGAATTTCTCATTCTCAGTGTCAGTCTGTAAGTTAGAGTATCTCATTAAACCTAATTAAACCTTTTCTTTATCTCTTTTGTTTATAGTGTATCAATTCTATGAATAACTGGAACTGAGGCTGGTCAGTAAATTGGAAAGCAGATATGTTTATGTTCTGGGTAACAACATAACCTTTTCCCTTTTCTTCCTCTTGGTGGCATTCAACAGCAAGTAAACTTCCAATCCAAATGCTTCCACATCACTAACACTATTACTGCTCCTGCAATTACTCTAGCTGTTGCTAAATTCACTACTTTTATTGCTATTACAGTATAACTGCTGCTACTGTTTGTAGCATCTGCTGTTACTAAATTTGCTCATCTCATTTTCATTGTTCTTCCTGTAAATTGATTTTTTCTTCCCCAGGACGATGAGCTGAGAAAGCAAACTACAGAAGAATTACCTCAACCAGAGCAGGACGAACCCAATACCACTGTAACACAAACACCAACTACAGGTAAAATACATTTAGCACACGTGAATAATGAAATAAGGCTCAGTAAATATTATAGAAGTAAGGAAAGCCACTGCCTCGAGCTGGACTGTTGTCACAAATACTGCAGCATTTATGAACTGCGGGTGTAGTGATTTCCACTAATACTGCATGATTGGAAGAAACATAAACAGCCCACAAAACAAAGTATAAAACCCAATCACTTGTAGTTTGATTTGTTATGGAGAATAAAGGTGGTAGTCTGCAGCAGTAACAGTCACTTTTTCACATCACTACACAGCAGAAGCAGAAGAAGAGCGTGAGGAAATGGCTGAGTTGTCGGCGGCACCCACAGCCAAGCAGCCGTGCCAGTGCTGCTGCCAGACTTACTCTGAAATTCTCAGTTTTTTAGAGAAACGCTCGGAGGCGGAACAACGACTGCGAGAGGAGGAGCTTTCCTTGCGACGGGAGGAACTAGAGATTCAGAGAAGTAAGATTTTTATAGAACAGTGTAGTAGGATTTTAAATGTGTAAAAATATGCATCACAGTTTTGATTCTTGATGTAGATATTTCTACCTTCAAAGAATTGAACACATCGCTGTCATGATGCCTTTATTAAAGATATAAGAGACCACAGTATGTGTGCACCATAAAACAGTAATTTCATTATGATCAGTGCTCTTAAACCCGATCTCAATTTGAAGGAGGAAATATTTGTATGCACACTCGTGGAAATAACTTAAGTTGCCTTTTTTCTAAGGTAAGATTGCTATGGAGAGGGAACGTCTGGGAGCTGAGAGAAAAGAGAGGGAACGGAGATTTGAGCTCGAGAGTCAAGAGAGACAAGTCATTTTGGACCTGCTAAAGGAGAAGGTGCTGAAAGGATGACAGAGAAGACTGTTTTTAATACCAAGTTTAAAAAAGTAAAATCTTGAAATATGTGGAAAACATGAACTTTGTTGTTACTTCTAAAAAGAGGAAGAAAAAAAAAGGAAACAGAAGTGAAAGGATCAATTACTGTTGGTTGTTACAGTATCTATAGGTTATTGGCTTGGTCGTCAACAGTGCACTGAGATTTTAAATGAAGGGTAGTTTAGCAGGATGTGCAGTTGCACATGCGATGGATTGCTGCACTCAGTGTCAGACAAGAGTTAGACAAAATGAGCCAATGTGCAATAATAGGCTGCTTACAGAGTGGATCAATATATGCCCAACAGCAGTATATTTTTATAGAGTCCTGTTCACAGTGTAAGGATCCATTCTTTATGGTGTATTAGTGAAATAGATTTGAATAGAATAATAATTAAGAAAAACTGTAAATTGTAATTTACGTTATGGTACTGCTCAAGCTTTTGTAAACCTTGTAGCAGTAACCATATAACACATGCATTTAGCTCAAATTAAAGTCAAACTATTTTAACTTGAGTTTTACTTGTTTGTACGAACTATGTTTTAAAAATGAAAATTCACTGAACATTGCATTAGTCGTTTTCATTGAACGAGCCATGAACTATGTGTCCATATCCGAGAATTATTAAGTACTGTCTCTGTTTTCTGTCTCTCCCTGCTCCCTGTCCCTGCTCAGTATACCTTAGTAACAGGTGTAGTATGGAAGGGAGAGATGTAAAACATGATGGACAGTGTGTCTCCAGTAGCAGGAGTACAGCACCCATCTTGTCATCCTCATGTTGACCCAACACGTTTACCTAAAAAGGAACTCACTGTAGGTTTTCATTTCTCTTTTTTGTCTGCTTGTGAGCTGGGCTACTCACAGTGTCATGTCATAATGTCACGAACGTGTTGGTGACAGGGTAAAGTAAAGTAAAAAAATCACATTTTTAAATGTGATTTTAAAACTTCACCTTTATGTCTTCTTTTGCTTTTTCAGCTTTAGATCCAACAGTTTGCATATAGGTTATAGCTACAATTTCGTTTGTCTCCCTGTCTGTCTCCCTGTTTGTCTGCCTCCAAACTGAGTAGTCATCAACACATTTTAGAAAACAATACTTTAATGATTTGCATAATGATGTTACTATGACACAATGTTGATTTGACCAGATGCTGCTGGTTGTTGAAAAAGACTTTGCATTAAAACACTAATTCCTTTAATTCAATGCCACCATTTTTCCCATGGTTTAGTTTTTATTTGGCGATAAAGGCAAATTATCCGCTGTGGCAACCCTGAACTTACAGGATAAGCCAAAAGGAAAAAAAATAAAACAATTGCCCAAATACTTGCTCCTGGTGTCTTTTATGCAGACCAGTGCTCATTGATCCATATTCGTTATGTGGGAGGTGTTTCAGCTTGTACTGTTTTAGATCTAGTTCCAACTTGGTAAAATACTTGGATCCATTGAGCCATACTATTCTGAAAAAAATGGGTAGAAAATACAGTAAATTGTCCTGTCATCTTTCCCATTTTACCAGGGTTTCTGTGTCGATAGGTAAAATGTCATTAATGTGTCAACATTATCCAAAAGCTAATTTGTTGGGTGAGAATAGCTATTTACGGCCTTCAGAGCAGCCATAAACCTGTCGGTACTAAAAATAAAATGTAACTTAAGAAGTAAACACGGTATCGCTGCTTTTTGCCTTGTGGTGGTACAGTATCTGGTGTGTGTGTTGAAAAAAGCAAAAAATGACATTTATTTGAGGGATTTGGGGATATGTATTGTAGTTGATGATTATAAGAGGTATAAAACACACTTTTAAAGCTACAGCACTCATTATGTAACTACTTTATGCACAAAAACAAATCCTATCCCCATCACTGGTTACCTTTAATCTATAACTTGTATGATTTTAAATGCAGGGTTTTAGTTATAACAAAATATTTACACTGTTGTAGCGGTACTTGTAAATGATAAGTACTCCTTCCACTGATGTTATTAGTAGGGATTTTATTTTTGTCCTTTCGGCTTAAACCGTGAGTTCAAGGTCGCCACAGCGGATCATTGTCCGCATGTTGATTTGGATAGATATGGGAGTAATATTAAGCTCCAGAAAAGTTGCTTTTTGTTGCCAAATAATCAGTTACGTCACTCAATTGGGCTATTCACATAAAGATGTTCACACAATAGTTTACTCACCCCCTACTAGAGTTATCTAAAAACTGAAGCTTTATAAATACTCATGTTACAGTGGTCTGTATACAAATCATGTGATCAGGTTTTAGTTTTTTAAACTATTTCATAATATATATAAATTAACTGAAATTACACTAATTTATTAATAATAATGCATTAGCAAACATATTCCCCTGCAGGAGTATGTTTCATACATCTTTTACTGATGATATTTTCCTCTGTACTAATACTTTGATAAAATAACCGGGAGGAGGTATTCAGGACGGAAGAATGACCAACTAGTGCGCTTTAATTTTATGTCACACAAATCCCACGCACTGATTGGTCAGATTTATATCTTCCACGCCCCCTGTTGTTTGACCGTAGTCGCTGATTGGATCCCCTGAACGTCACTGCCGTTTTTTGTCCGTCCAATGAACGTGTGCTCGTACCGTTGTTCTGCTGTTGTGACCACATAGCTTCAAAGTTTACAGTTGCCACGTTTGAATATTAATCAGGGGAGTTTGGGGATTATAACATAGTTGGAGAGCCCCTGGCAGGTTTTGGGACCTTTAAAATCGTCGTCGTTTAGTAGCAAAAACGGTGTCTGTGTATTTGTGTTGGGGGACGGTAAGGACTCCGTGACCCACATGGAAGCAGAGCTGAGCTTTCCACCGTCCTTCGATTTAGGGTTGGACCGGGGCTTTTGTGGCGCTGGTCGAAGTGGTTGTTGATTTGCTAACAGTAGCACGAGTGCTCCACGTTACATGCGGAACATGTGCTGTTTGTTATTTTAGATATTGTAGCTACACCGCTTCAGTATTACTTGCGTCTGCATGGCGGTAACTCAATCACCTAGTGCTTAATTTTATAGTGTGGGGACTGTTGCAACTAGTGATTCTCTATTTCTTTTATTTTTTATTTTTGGCAGTGTAGGGGAGAGTTAACTAATTTACCTATCGCGCTGGCTTCAGTGCAACATGCCCATTAGGCGTTTTGGAGGTCACAGGTCTCTGGTCTCTCATTCTAAAGTTCCAAAGCTGTCTTATGGTTACGCTAAAATGAATATATCAAGAAGTGGCTACCGTGTGTTTTCTGCCAACTCCACCACTTCTTGCACCGCGCTGGCCAAGAAGATCACCGAGTAAGTTAATATTTACCTGTGCAACACCACCATAAATATTTTCATTTCAAGTTTGTACTCTCGACAGCACTGATTTGTTCTTTACTTCAGCTGCCATGTCTTTTGACAATACTCATATGGGGCAAAGCTGCGTACATTTCACTCCAGTTTGCAACTGTACACAGTGAGTCATAAGTTAACTCATGACAATGGCACTGTAAACCATGAAGCAGGTGTTAATGAAGCCTGTTATTTATTTATTTTAAATAGAAGTTTAGATCAGAAAACTAAGATCAAACATTGCTTAACAAATTGTGGTATTTTAACTAATTTTAACTACCACAATTAACAACAGTAAATAAATGTATTGCTTAGTGAGTACTTATTTATATGAATGTATTGTAAATAGTTGTTTGTACTTTGTATTGGTCAAGTTTCTCATTATAATTAGTTAGATGTTGGAGCTGCCACTTCAAAGGCTTATCCAGTGTGAAAAGTTTATTGTTGACCTTCTTTTCAGATGTACAACACCCTGTGCACAACATTTTATATTGAAGATGAAAGACTTGTTTTATGAGGTTATGACTAAACTGGCTCAATGTCTTCCGGGTTTTTGCGTAGAAGAATTGGAGTACCCGTCAGTGAGAATCATTGTGATAAGAGGAGTGTACTGTGCAAGGCACTGCTTTGCTTAGGCAGTAAACAGGGCATTGACACAACATACCGGTTTAGAGCATTTCAATAAGTATCAGTAGAAAAAGAAACGCGTGAAAACAGGTTAGATGAACATAAATGACATGAAAAAAAAAAACAGGTATGCATTTTGTAGTCCTTATGAAAACAACAACTCTGACTCAGGTCTCCTTAGACACTAGTACTGTTGTTGACCTACTAAAATTAGGGAGCAGCCATGTTTTTTCCAGGCCCTGAAAATATGTCACGTAGCCAAACCAAAGTAATATTGCCCAAATAGTGAAAAAATGACTAAGCGTTTTCAGTTTTCATTGTTTGGCAACATGGTGCTACATTATTACTGAGATTATGTTGCCATTCTGGAGGTAAGTTCTTTTTTTGTAGAGCAAAGGTCAACACAGGACTGCATGTACAAACTCCTGGGAATGAACTCTGCCTCGTGTATTACCATGTAATCCTTAACTGTCTAGTGGTAAAGCCTTGACAAGGCTGCAAACTGTGTTGCCCTTGCAGTAGTCTTGGAATGTTTCCTTTTTAGGGAAGGGACTCATCAAAGTAAATAATACTAGAAGTTGCAGGTCTTCGTTTACTTAAATGTGCCACAGTCATAATTGATGATGCACCATATCAGATATGAGAACAAAGTTAAGGTTTGAGTGTAAACAGGGATAAGTTACAGAGGCAGAACATTTTTTATAATAACAGGAAGCAAAGATAAGCAAGTAAATCTATACTATTGACAATGGTGCAGGTTTTGCAAAGTTGAATAACATATTTCAGTATTGATCAACTTATTCTATTCGTTTATGGTTATATCTCACAAACCGTGTAGCCATTGTACAGTACTAAACAGCAGGAGACACAGCTGCTATTTAGCACCTCAGACTACTTTTGATGATCATTGCACTGTACAACAAAAAGCTTGAAAAGACAAAAATCCTAAAATTGCTGATTACTTTTCTGGTAGGTAATCGATTTATCAGCTAGCTAAGGGGTTCATGATTAGTTTTTAAAAACAGTCCTACACACGCCAGGGCATTCACACACTACACCTAAGTGAAAACACAAAGGTATGCTTTTCACACTGCATTTTATTTTCCTAGGCGCCTGGGTGTGGAATTGGGAAAATCAGTGGTTTATCAAGAGTCAAATTCAGGTAAAAAATGATCTTAACATTGCTTATTTCCAAACTGAAAGACTTAAATGAGCTTTGATTAAGAGCTGCTTCACTTTACTTGGCAGTCAAACCACTTTTTTCTTTTTCCCAGAGACTAGAGTGGAAGTGAAGGAGTCTGTGCGTGGCCAAGACGTCTTTATCATTCAGACCATTCCCAGGTGAGAAGGATGTTTGCATTGATGACTTAATGTGTCATGTTATCCAAGAATCATAAACATATAGTTTTTAACATAGAACTAAGGCTGTCATGACCCACAGTGTAAAATCAATCGGCTAATTAAATAGTGTCCCCTTAATCAAAAAAATTGGATTATTTTTGACCATCCCGGCGATTGTGATTTACATTTACGTTTGGTCATTTAGCAGATGCTTTTATTCAAAGGGACTTATAATTGAGGTACAAGGCAAGCAAAAATCTAAGTCAAAGTCAAAGTCTTATCAGAAAAGTGTTTACATTTTATGAGAAGCAAGTGAAAGAAAGAGCAGAAAGGAAGTTTTTTTTCTTTGAATATATATAAATAGATATAAGTACATAGGAAGGTGTGGAAGAGTTGTGTATATTGGGAGTGAGTTTGCTGAGCGCGCAGGGTTTGGTAGCTTGTTCCACCAATGTGGGATCATTGCGCCAAAGAGTTTTGCTTGATGTCTTCTGTGTGATGCTGGGATCACCAGACGTCGTTAATTGGCAGATCGCAGCAGACGGGACCTGAATGAGGGAGTTGAGGTTAAGCAGGACCTGTTGAGTAGATGTAAGCAAGAGACAGAGCTTTGAACCTAATGCGAGCAGCTACAGGAAGCCAGTGTAGAGATCTGAAGAGTGCTGTGACATGTGTCCTTTTGGCTGATTAAAAATTAGTCATGTTGCCGCTTTGGATCATCTACAGTGGTTTGATTGTGGATACCGGTAACACCATTAAGAGAACGTTGCAGTAATCAAGACGATATATCACCAGCGCCTGTAAAATGAGGTGGGTTGTATATTAAGTGAGGTACAGTCTGATCTTTCTATCTGCCTCAAGTGACAAGTCTCTTCAGAATTTATCTGTAAGTGAGATACAGCTCATCTATAATCACACAGACTTAAATCATTTGGAGATGGTAGTAAGATTGTTTTCCAGTTGTTTCAGTCAGTTGTACAATGATATGTTTTGTGGTATATTGAAGGTATCAAAATCCCTTTTTTGCAGCCTTTTGTTAGCAGCCAAAACTAAACACTGTATATAATTAAGAGTTGAATGCAAAATCTGCATGTCCACATTTGGTAAAAACAGTAAAATGCATTTCATGCACATTCAGCTATTACAAATGTTCCTTCATCAGAAATTTGTTATTAAATAAGTAAATAAGTTAATTTTGAATAAATTTGTCAAGGGAAGGAGGATGAACAAGTTTTGCAACCATAGTTTGCTGACCTTAAGGCAGTTCTTAGGGAGCTCTCAGCAAACTCATGGTCAGACTTGCAAACTCTTCTGTCTCCTTCCGTGTCATAAATGAAGAATACCAATTTTTTCCTTCAACGTTCAATTTAGAATTGCTCACAATCTCACCAACAACTGCCATCGACAAACCACGTTTTGTACAGCAATCAGTTCTGTACTTATGTACTCTCCACGGATATGACGCCAAATAAGCAGTATTGTGTCTCTGAGTGTCTTGTCTGTCTGTGTCTGAATGTTAACATGTTAGCCAAGGCTAATTACCATGATGTGTTTACATATAGAAACACTATTTTCTACTGCATCAAGGGCACAATCAGTTGTTGAAGATGGTCTTCTCTTAGAAGATCAGGGTAAGAATGTCTTCAAATCAGAGTTCTTGTGTGGTATTCCCAGCAAACAGTGGTCAGTACCTACCAAAAGCTGTCCAACAAGGGACAAATGGGAATCAGCAACAGGGTCAAAGGTGGCCAAGGCTCCCTGATGGGAACCAAAGGGTAGTCCCCCTTGTTTGATCCCTCAGAGCTACATTTGCACAAATTGCTAAAATATCTGGGTGCCTAGCTGTGGTCGACAGCTGTCTGAAAATACCATGCATTGCAGCTTGCTGTGCACAGTCCATGGAGGCTTCATCTTGCATATTACAGGACTTAAAAGAGTTTTGGCCAACCTATTTAAAATTAATGTGGTGGCCAAACATTAGATCCATCTCTTATATAATGCACTCCCACTTTGCGCTTAATAATAAACACATAGTAGAATTAAATAACTGATAAATTATGATCTTGTAAGAGGTGAATTCAGAGCAGGGCCACTATATTGGATTGCATTCATTTTCACAGGCGTTCATAATGTTATGACTGATTGGTTTATGTCAGCATGGTGCATTTGTTATATAAAGTGAACTAAAAACATTTCTTTTATGTATAGTGGAACCCTAATGCTTTTAATTCATGCTTTACAATATTTTAACATCCACTTACCTGGGACATCTGGGTCAAACTAAATTTACTTTTTTACCAAGTGAAATGTGGAAGGCAACCATGGCTATTGTTAATGAGACATGCTCTGAAAGATAACCAGAGGTCACAGCAGGGACCATACAATTTTGAACTTCCTGTATTGAGTGCAAGCCATTCCACCACGGTGTCAACCTCCCTCTGTGAAGTCTTATGATACTACAAGCTGTCAAGTCTAAGTGTCAGCATACAGTATCCTATTACAACAGCTCTCTTTCTAAAGTAGTGAAACCCACAATTTGTCCTTTGCTGTATGTGTTTCTGATACTGCATGTGTCAGTTATCATACAAGAGTCAGGAACATTCATTACTTTTGTCCCTGGGCTCAGAGGAATGCTGCCGAGGGTGGAGTTTTATAACAGACCAATTGATAAACAATGGAAATAAACTCAGGTTAGTCTTAGCTTACATACTTTAGGTTCCCAGAACCCACAACAACATATCCAATAATGTCTCTTGAATTTAATTTGGTATTTCTCAGAGATGTCAACACAGCTGTGATGGAGCTGCTGGTTATGGCTTATGCCCTGAAGACTTCCTGTGCCAAGAACATCATCGGGGTCATTCCCTATTTTCCCTACAGCAAGCAGTGCAAGATGAGAAAGAGAGGATCCATTGTCTGCAAACTGCTAGCATCGATGTTAGCTAAAGCTGGTATGGACTGTTTCTTTACTGATTTTTGTATTGATACACAGTGACTCAAAATGCAAAAGGTCTAAGAAGCAAAAAAGAAATCGGTTGTCCTTTCCTGTCAAGGCAGAGATATATTGTATGATTTGAGCATGATGAGTTATTGCACAAAGACTGGATCTGTTGTAATATAAACATAATATTGGTGACTGTCATCAGTCACCAATGCTTTCACTTGTGATAGAGGTTGACATAGCAACAAATAAACAGCTTAAACTGAAGTTAACTTTGTTTAACATAGATCATCCAAGATTTCTTCTGTAGGCTACACAGCTCTCCATCAATAAACTCCCTAAACTGGGCTTTTGTCTTCTGTTTTTGGTAGCTCTAATGACATTCTAATGACAGCTCTAATGACAACGGTGCCTAATATATGTTGCAGGACTTACTCATATCATCACCATGGACCTCCACCAGAAAGAAATCCAGGGCTTCTTCACTTTCCCAGTTGACAATCTAAGAGCTTCCCCCTTCCTCATCCAGTACATCCAGGAGGAGGTGAGGCTGCACTACATCGTACACTCTCATCTTTCTCGTATCAAAAAGATTAAAGTTGAAATGTTTTACGTTGCATGTTGCATTTCTATCCCAGTGAACCTTAGAGACCAAAAAGTGTCAGTGAATAAATGTTGATGTTTTTAGTTTGAATTTTGAGTTTTACTAAAGATTTACTGAATTAAAAACTGTGACCCTCAAATCATGATCCAAAAAGTGAATATTTTTTTATATTATCAATATTATCATCGGATGGATTTACATTTTTAGGTCCTAAAATAATGTTGTCTTTTTAAATTTCTTCAGATTCCAGACTACAGAAATGCCATAATTGTTGCAAAATCCCCATCAGCTGCCAAAAGGTAACAATCAGAATGTAAATCTCTAGATTTCCTCAGGAACAGTATGTGCACTCTTAACACAATTGTACAACTGTACAGTGTCCACTGTACAGTACAACCAGAAAGTATTCCCAGTGCTTAACTTTTTTCACATTTCAAAATGAATTAAATTCATTATTTTCCTCAAAATTCTACAAACAATACCCCATAATGACAACCTGGATTTTTGCAAATTTATAAAAAAAATAAAGAACGAAATCACAGAAATCACATTTACATAAGTATTCATGCCCTTTGCCATGACTGTCTTGAAGCTCTGGTAGAGTGTGTCCACTGATCATCCTTGAGATGTTTCTAAAACTCTCACCTGTGGGAAATTCAGTTATTTGGACATGATTTGGCAAAGTATACACCTGTCTATATAAGGTAACAGTGCATTTCAGAACACAAACCAAGCCATGAAGTCCAAGGAATTGTCTGTAGACCACCAAGACAGGGTTAGAGAACCCAATGTTCACTCAGAAAGAGCTCCAGCATTTCTCTGTGGGGAGAGGAGAACCTTTCAGAAGAACAACCATCTCTGCAGCACTCCACCAATTAGGCCTGTATGGTAGAGCGGCCAGAAGGAAACCACTCCTCAGTAAAAGGCACATGACAGCCTGCCTGAAGGACTCTCAGACCATGAGAAATAAAATTCTTTGGGCTGATGAAACAAAGATTAAACTCTTTGGCCTGAATGCCAAGCGTCATGTCTGGAGGAAACCAGGCACTGCTCACCACCTGGCCAATACTATCCCTAAAGTAAAGAATGGTGGTGGCAGCTTCATGCTGTGGAGAAGTTTTTCAGCGGCAGAAACATGGAGACTAGTCAGAGCGTTGTATATGACATATATGAAATGTATGTATATGAAATGTATAGAGACATCCTTGATGAAAACGTGTTCCAGAGCGCTCCTGACCTCAGACTGGGGCCACGGTTAATCTTTCAACAGGACAAAAACCCCAAGCACGCAGCCAAGATAACAAAGGAGCTACTGGACAAATCTGAATGTACTTGAGTGGTGCAGCCAGAGCGAAGACTTAATCCCAATTGATCTTCTCTGGAGAGATTTGTAAATGGCTGTGTACTGACACTCCCCATCCAACCTGATGGAGCTTGAGAGGTACTGCAAGGAAGAATGGGAGAAACTACCCAAAAATGAATATGCCAAGCTGGTCAAAAAGACTTGAGGCTGTAATTCGTGCTAAAGGAGCTTCAACACACTATTAACCAAAGGGGGTGAATACGTGTTAATATGTGTGTGTGTGTGTGTGTTTGTTTTTTCATACATTTGCAATGATTTCAAACAAACTTGTTTGACGTTGTCATTATGGAGTATTGTTTATAAAATTTTGAGGAAAATAATTATTTTAATCCATTTTGAAATAAGACTGTAAGATAACAAAATGTGGTCAAGTGCTAGAAGTACTTTCTGGACACTTTGATTTGTGTTGTTTTTATGGTGCTTTTGTCTTTTCTTAATTCCACATTTTGTTTGCAGGCATGTCCAAGTTTCTTTGCAAACTCGTGTCTACTCTCTTTTTGCACATGCATACCTTTGTATGTATTGTTTGTCAGTTTTTTTGACACTTATGTCTCTGCGTGTCTATCTGTCTCAGGGCTCAGTCCTACGCTGAGAGGCTGCGACTTGGGCTGGCAGTGATGCACGGGGAGGCCAATCACTCAGAGTCTGACATGATTGATGGGCGACACTCTCCGCCCTTATCCCGCACCACTGCAGGACATACTGGTCTGGAGTTGCCATGTAAGACATATCACGACAGCCTAACTAGTTTCTGTCTTTACTCCTAGTGTTTCATTTGTTTCATCCTTCTGTGACCGTTGACAGACAATGTCTGTTATTGCTTCAGTGAAAGCAAATCAATCTTTCGGTATTGGTTCAAAAGTGACAATTCTAGTTTTGGTTGAGTCTTTGTAAATCTGCTCTTGAGGCGGATGCGTCCCCAAGATACTAGAAGTGTTTCTTGGGTTTTTGACTTCATGATTTTTTTGTAAATTATGTAGCATGTTCTGCTCATTAACGGTTTACGTATGAAGCAAAACAGTGAAACCATTGCCTGTATAATGTCTGTGTTGGTTAACACTGTAAACCTGTCTAGGTGTGGCCAAACAAAGAAAAAATGTGGCTGCTGGCCAATTCAGCTCTTTTATTAGCGAGAGTCACATTTTCCAACAGGGACATTGGATTACTTGAGCTTGTGAGATTAAAATGATTAGCTGATTCCATTGCCATCTGCTGCTTATGTGTAATAAGCCAAAAGTACAGATCACTAAATTATTTAAAAACATAAAATCCCACATTTGTTTGTGGATCCTTGTGGTTTTCATTGTTTGATCTGAATGATGGCTAACATTTCTTTTTATCCAGATGCCTAAACACGGGTGATGAGAATGCACACACAGCTAACGTCTAACGTCAGCCCTGCGTCCAATGGTGTTGTAGCCAGCTGTGAAATACTGCAGGCCATGACTGACATTGCCCCTTATTTAGTCTGATTTATTTCCTGATTTCTCCTGAAGTCATCTTCTCCCATCTACTCTCTTTTCTTCTATATTTTCAGACCTCCGCTGTAATGTGTTTTATGTCAGTCTTTTCTTTCAAGGGGCTGGATCACACTTGTTTGAGCCATCTCTTCATCACGCTTTTAAATATACATTATGTGAGGTGATAGTTTAAGTTTTTTTTTTTTTTCAAGGTACAGAAATGTGTCTTACCAAAGAGTACAATTCTTGCAGAGGGCAGAGTACAATTCTTTCTTTCATCCTCTTTTCAAAATGAAAAATTGTAATGTATACATTACTTGTTCCTGTGTTTGTGTTTCTATAGCCAGCACACTTTTTTTTTTATCTAAGCATTCATTCACCAATGAATATACATGACATTTGGGTAAAACTTTAGTAATAAGAAAATAAATATGTATGTATGGTTTGTTCGCTCCATCTACAAGAATGTGGGCCAAGAAGACTTTTCTATTTAACAAAGAGGCCAACTAGTTTCATTTTTGATGACCCATTGTTTCCATTTGTTAATATTTAATTTTTGGAAAATAATTCATGTTGTATTTTGATTGCATGGACCTGCGCTGTCCTGATACATTAACCCACACATTCATTATAATATTAAAACTTGTCACTTTTGTTAATTGTTGGAAGCCCTCAGTCTTACATTCTCTCATTGAATGAATGTATTTGGTTTTGGAAATTAAAAATACACTGATCAGCCGTAAACCAATGTTTATGCACATTTTATCATACCAGATTTTTGCTTGACTTTTTTCTTTTGTAGTAGTCTTTTGCAGTACTCATTAAAAGTTGCAGTAACATAAGTTGTTGAGCAATTTGACTTGTTTCATTAGTTCACTCCAAACAGCTGAAAGGTTTTAAAATTAATTTACAATGGGGGCTGAATACTTTTGACTGCAACTTACGCACACAGCATAAACCCATCTGAGGTTTTGTTTTAAATTTAACAGGAGCTTAAAATAGTTTTTAGTCTTAGCAGTTTTTACTAGCCTTCCGTCACTTAATTGGAGGTTGGAGTAAAGCTATCTTGCCATGGGGTTTACAGGTTTTAACCAAATCCCTTCTCATCAAATCTCTTAACTTAAATCAAGATCGCCCTCCTAAGAGGGGGTTGCAGGATCGAGATGATAATAACTTTCCTTCATTTGTGTCTTTCAGTGATGATGGCGAAGGAGAAACCACCTATAACTGTTGTCGGAGATGTAGGAGGAAGAATTGCCATCATTGTTGTGAGACATTCTTTATTGATAATTCTCTTTTTTTATATACGGCAATTGGGCATAACATTATGACAAGGGGCGGCAGTCGCGCAGTTGGTAGAGTGGCCGCATACTGACCATAGGGTCACTGAATCCCCAAGACCCTGTTTCCTCATCCCCAGCCATGCAGTGCCAGTTCCAAGTCCGGTAGAAGGGGGAGGGTTGTGTCAGCAAGGGCATCTGGCGTAAAAACTATGCGAAGTCAACATGCGGACTACTGATACGCTGTGGCCCGAACGTGCGGGATAAGTCGAAAGGACAAAGAAATGGGCATAACATTATGACCAGCTGTGCTATTTATAATTTCTCAGTTTTTAGGTTGAAACTGTCAGAAAGATGAAAATTCTACTGTTTATTATTAAGGTCAAAGTGGGTAATGGAGTTCTACTGGAGTTCGTAATAGGAAGAGGTGGTTCTAATGTCTTGGGCACCCAATTTAAAATGAATGAGGAAGCCAAAACATTAGAACGTAATGTTTTGCCTGATCGATCTATAAACATGGGCTCTTGGTGGTTTTAGATTTTGGGTTTTCACACGTTAACTATCAAGCTAAATATGAGTTGTTCTTTCTATGAGTGGGTTCCTGTTTTGTTATATATGTGAAGTGATTTTTTTTTTTCTCGTAATGTCACACTATTCTGTTGATTTATATTTTTGATAACATGCCACCATATACAGCAGTGGCCTTTCAAAGGTGAAAAGCAAAAACATGCATTCAACAGATTAAGTCTCAAGCATTTTGGTGAGCAACTCTGAACAAGAATCGTAACTTTAACTTGTTTAAAAGAAAGCGCCATTGACACTGTTAACTAAGTTGGAGGTTTTCCATGTGGTATTTGTGCGGAGTTTTACAGGTTTTGTGGGGGTTACTTTATTGCTGCACGATGTACAGGATATTACTGCCAAGGCCTGGTCTTTCTGTTGCTTTGTCAAAAACAGAGGCAGTTTGACTAATGGCTTTCATTTTTCATTTTCTTTCCTTTCCCTATTTCATCCCTCACCCTTCTCAGGATGACATCATCGATGATGTGGAGGACTTTGTTGCTGCAGCAGAAATCCTGAAGGAGAGGGGAGCCTACAAGATCTACATCATGGCTACACATGGTCTATTGTCTGCAGAGGCGCCAAGATTAATAGAGGAGTCTGCAATTGATGAGGTGAAATTTCCTGTCTAAGTACATTTACAAATCCGGTATCAGTTGAGTGTTTCCTTCTGAAACATAAGTTTACCAATACCAATATTGGTAAACTTAACCAATACCAATTGGTTTTTTTTTTTTTTGGTTTTTTTTTTTTGCTTACAATATTTTGTGTTTGGGTAATTCCTGAAACAAATTGCTCGTTTTGAGAGGTTTTCATCCATTTTTATTTGTTTTATTTACATAAACATATAATAAAAAATAAATCACTCAACACAATTTTGTAGCATTTATATATCTACATTTGTAGATTAATGTGATAATATAATGTCTGTGCAGCATTTATAAAGCTTCAGTTATTCCCAGAATATGCTCCACTTCACCCATGTTTAAAGTTCTAGAAATATTTATTACGTTAAAGGAAGTCGGTAGGTTCCCCATAGCTAGGTTTATAATTTGCCTGTTTTGTTTTAAGAGGAAGTTACAGGCCTACCTGTGAGGATGGATTCAAACATTAAACAACCGTACTAATGCTAATGCTAATGCTAATACTAATGCATTGAATCTCCAGGTGGTGGTGACCAACACTGTTCCTCATGAGGTGCAAAAGTTGCAGTGTCCAAAAATCAAAACTGTGGATGTGAGTATGATCCTGGCAGAGGCCATCCGGCGCATCCACAATGGAGAGTCCATGGCCTACCTCTTCCGCAACATCGCTGTGGATGACTGAGGCAACACACATACATTTACATTCCTGTAGAGTTAAAGCAAACACATTATCAACCACACACACCAGGGACCACGAATGTAGTTTATTCCACACACTTTCAGTCTTTTGTTGCTGTTTGTGCTGCTGATAACCATATGGATGGAAACTATATGTATTTAATGTAGGTTACAAAAGAAGCAACTCAAACTCTCGACTCTCTTTCCACTGTGCATCAATGCACTCTTTCACTTCACTAATGTGCTTCCTACCATCTGAATGCATAAATAGCAAAACACAATGTATTATGCAAACTCTCGGTGTAGAATTTGGCAAATAAAATTGTATTTCTGGGTGAGTAAAGCTGTCATTTTCTTACGAAGTTTGGAATAGTAGAAGAACTGAAAGAAAGTACTGCTTTGCTTTGCATTTTACAGTGGAAGTGTAAAGACATATCTGGAACTGTCAGAAATGTATAGTACATTGCCCTCACACCTGAAGCCAAACTTTCAGAATCAGTTTCAGTCACTGGTGTGAAGCTGCTTGTTTTATGAAGCATGGAAAGGCATGTCAGACTGCAATGTCCAGCTTGGGTTACATAAAAACCCTCCCCATTTCTTGTTCTTTGTCTCAAAAAACTGCAGTCCATTGAGTTTCTTGACATTTTAGAATTGCAGGATATCTTACAGTTCAGCACTTATCAAGAAATAAAGTGCATTTTACAAAAAAATACTATAAGCTAAATTAATTTTATATACCTCATAAAATAAGCTAATAAAACAAGTTTAAAGCACCAGAAATGACCAAAGGTGATTAAGTTTGTGTTGCAGATCTAAGGCTCTCTACTACAGTGAATATACAATATGTACCATTGTTAATTGGCCTTTAAATTACATTTTGCTTGCTTTTTGGATTTCATTTCAATATTAAGTATAATTTATACAACTATATCACATGACACAGTGGCTCATGCAGTGTAAATATAGGTCTGTGACGCTTTTTATTTTTATAGCAGTAAAAAGATTGTGGCGAGCTGAATAGATCTAAAAACTGTACTAGAAATGATCGCAAAACAAACTACTAACATTTCATCATATCCTATTAAATAATGCTGTGCGCTGTCTAGGACCCTGAACTTGTTCTAAACGCCTCAGAGTTTGTTTAATCTGCTGAGGAGCTTTGACCAAGTCCAGGAGCAAAGACATCTGAGAAACAGAGTTAAAATCATTTGAATGGCCTCACTCATTGCATGTTAACATGTGATCATCTATTACTAATAATAATACTAATGTAAAAGTAGTATGTGTCAATTCACTATTCTATAATCTCAAAATATCTATTTCTCTAAAGTAAAAGTCATTGTTAATAGATGAGAAATCCACACACCTGCTTGAGTGTGAAGTGGCAAGGCCTTCATTCCTTTACAAATGAAAAGAGCATAGTGCGGAAGAATGTTTAAATGCGGACTGAAAGAGGAACTGCCCGCAAACGTTTGCTTGGCCACTTCCTCAAATTAAAACAGGAAACTTGGTTCAGTCTAATCTAATGGTGTAGGGTGGGGGCACTACAACTGCCTCCACTCGACAGGTTGGATTAAGGGGAACCATAGATGCCTTTTTTAGGAACTGCACAATGATCTGTTTTGTCTACTGGTTAAACCAGATAACTCGTGAGCTGTTTAGTATTGCAATGTTTATATTCAAGGGCAGGCCATTTAGTTTTCTCCTAACGTTGACTTGGGTCCAAAGCCACTCAACGTTGTGTACACTGCTTCAATAATTGTTGCCTGACTTGCTTCCTTCTCTATTTGTAATTGTTCACCTTAATATGATAATGAAAATATGATAATCAAGGTGGTTCACTCTAAGTTGAGGCACCTTTTTATGTCTCAGAAAAGCGAGTTCTGAATCTTAATACACCTCATAATAGACCCCACGCAATTCCAATTAGTCCAATTGACTGATAAATGGTAACACCAACACACAGTTGTACACTGCTGAAACCTAAAAGAATAGAAGCCCAATGAAAAGAATTGTAACTGAATAGAAAAATGACAAAGGCAATTAAAACCTATAATAAGATGTACATTTTCAATATTAGACAATGGACAATGATTCTAGTTTTAGTGAACGAAATAATTTAGTTTAACAGCAGATGGCATCAGAGATCTAAAATACCACAAAAAACAGGCAGACAAATCCAGAGCTGTAACTTGTACATTAGGACTTTTTTGTCCCAACACCAAATAGATTTTGTCGGCACCTGTTGACTCTTAACGGATTGAGTGTTTGTGAAAACATAAAATTAAGAAGCTGGAACATTACTAAAATGACCAGTATACACTCATTTGCAACACATGCATTGCATAGACAAATACATAGTTAAAAGATTCCCAGACCTTATGAGATGGGCAACTTTTAAATTTTATTTAAAAAAAATTGGTTTTGGAAAATAAATCATTCACTTCATCCACATTTTAAAAAAGTAAAAATGTCAGCAACCCTGTTACTTTATAGCTTTACAACTTGTTCCATGTTCTTTATGTTCGGAACCTTATCTTTAGATTGGTCATATTGTCATTTCATTGTTGGGATTTCTTAAAAGAATTATTGTGTCATTAATGACTTTGAAAAACAAGTTATAAAGTATTAACTTACAACTTGCTCCTTCTTTCAAGATTCAAACTACTTTATTCATCACATGGGGAAATTGTGTTCCTAGTACTTTATACCTCCTTCTACGTCGGCATCAATAATCTCACACACAAAGTTGGTGCTTTTATCTTTTATTAAACATTTATATCCACATTCCAGTTGCATTAGTTAAATAAGCAGTAAAATAACATTAGACACTATGATACAATAAAAAATACCATTAAATGTATAAAAAACAACAACCTAAAAAAACAATTTTACGTGGTGATTTCAAAACAAAAAGTGCATTGACGATTTTACATTTGCATTTAACCACATGCTCGATGGCAAATTGCAAATTATGTACAAAATTGTAAACATCTGGATGTGCTACACGACAATTTACAAAAGCAATTTACATGGCACAAACATCATTTATACAGTTTCACGCTAAACAAATCTGTTTGCAACTCTCCAAATACCTTTAGTGTAAATGGACACTTTATTTGAAGCTATATATTGTTCTAAACACTAGCAGCATGTCACCAAATAAGCAGCAACAGCATTACATCAAGTCAAGATGTGAGTAATAAATACATTTTCTTTTCTTCCCCACTTAATTTAATTCACATTCTAAAATATTCAGGTGCCACTGTGTCTTGATACAGTCTTAATACCATTCACCTCGTCTTTTGAACCCTGAAGTGTCTTTGTCGGGCCTCATCACTTAAAATAAATCGGACCGCTCTTCACTCCACACCCACACTAACTTAGGTCCAGGCTTTTTTCTTTATCTGTCCAGCAACACTGTCTTACAACAAAACCTAATTTCTTGTCCCTTCATAAACACAAACTCTTCTGCTCCATTACGACAGAATGCAACTGTTGGTCTTGTTCATGGGCGGCCGAAAGTTGGTGTCTTTTGGAAAGGTCTCCCTGCGTCTGCGTAGCGCGGGGCTGAGGTGCCTGGGAAGGTTTGCCTGCTGCAAGAGTTCCTTAAACACCTCCACCACGTTGGCGTTCTCCTTTGCCGAAGCTTCCAGGTAACTGTTGTTCCAATCCATCTCTACGGTTGACAGCACATCTTCAGTGGAAACCTGACGCTGCTCCTCCCGATCCACCTTGTTCCCCACTACCACAATGTGCGTGTACTTGTCCTCCTTGATCTCCAGAATTTCATCTCGAAGGCTCTTAACAGCCTCCAGTGACTCGGGGTCATCTACAGCATACACCAGTGCGAAGGCATCACTGTTTTGGATGGAGAGCTTTCGCATGGCAGGAAAGGAGTAGCTACCACTGGTGTCAAGGATCTCCACCGTGACCTTTACCCCACCAATGTCGTATTCTTTGCTGTGCAGCTCTTCCACTGTGCGCCGGTGTTTGGGCTCAAATGTGTCTTGCAGGAACCGCTGGATCAGGGCTGTCTTGCCAACTCCTGCTGCCCCCAGAAACACTAGACGCACCTGGGCCTTCTCCTTCACCTCCAGAGACATGGCAAAGTTTTTTTCTTTTGCCTTTTTCACTAAATTAAGTTTACTCCCTTCGTCTCAGTGGTCACAACAGTGATTGTGCTGTGAGACTTCTTCTTTTCTAACAGTTTCTTCTGAGTCCTGCCTTTTGTTTTTATTATGATGCCAGCAGCTTTCAGTCAAACCTCCTCAAAGTTGTTTATTGGATACTCTGCTCTTTATGAGCTCTCACACTGCCTTTTATGCCTGTTTTGGTGAGAGCTTCCATGCCCTCCTGCAGTTGTAGCCAATCAGCTGAAGGCAGCCTGTCGAAGCCTGACATCCAGGCAGCCAATGATAGCAGAGCATGCAAATCAGTGTACAGGGCCAATTCAGGAGGAGAAAGGAGGCGATATTTACAAGCGAAAAACCACAAGCGAAGTGTGGAAAATACTGTTTGAACATGGTCCTGTTTATAATTCTAGGCAGACACACAGTATGTAGGAGGAAAAACTGACACATATTAGAAAATCTTAGCATGCTTTTCTTTGTTTGCTGCAAGAAGTTTAGTACCTACAGTGAGTGGTGTTAGTGATACTGTGGTGCTTTGCATCCTGCCTAATGTCTTATGTCTGAATCACTTTGTGGTTTTGTTTCTCTTTATTTAATTTGATTCACATGAATAAAATATATTTTTAAGTTACAAGATCACAAACTCTGACTATTCAAGTCCTGACCTGTCTTTTTATTACTATGTTTGTAGAACATATCAAGCATACTGTATTCATACAACAAGTGATTTGATTGCTGTAAAGAATCTGACAGGAATGCTATGTGCATAGTACAGGGTCATAAATTATTCAGTGCCTACATACATTTTCCTTTTCAATGCTTCAGGAATAATTAAATGCTAATGAAACCACCTACAAAGTATGTATAATAAAATCTAGATAATAAGCATTTTTGGGAGGAGATGACAAATGTTAAGAAAAGGCAATGGCAGTTTGTGAATCTCTGTTTGTTCCAGATCTGTAGCGTATAGAACCTATATGCTGTTTCTCTATATGCCTGAGGCGTATAGAGCCGTTCAGTCTTTCGGAAACCAATAGAAATGTGGCATTCATTAGTATGAGAAGCCTAAAGCCTGATTAGCTTCTTGTGGTTCTAATTCTTTATAAATTAAAAGTCCCTTTAAGGAACAAATAATGTGTCCTTAAATTGATGGTAGTTTACTTAGGCACATTTTAGGCAAAGCAGCCTATAGATGACTTCAGTCACATGTAGCAATGCATAGGTTTGTGTGGGAATCACCTTCACGTCTCCTTGGTGTCCAGTTAAAAGTAATGGGTTGCCTGTAATTGTCTGAGGATGAACCCTGCTATCTTTGTAGTTTGTCAGAATTTTTTCTGTGAGCCTGACTCGTGATCCTCCTAAATTTCCCCTGAAGACTCGGACTGTGACCGTCATTGTTTTGTTAAGGCAGGTAACGGTGTGGGTCTACGACAAGCCCAAAGAAACATTGTAACCCCTCCCATCAACCCAATGAGACACAATTTAACATTCATCCATACACTGTTTCTTTAAGGGTGGATGTACCTGATGGGCAGAACTAAGCACTGTGGGAATATTAGCATTGGACTTTGCAGTATGAGCAACATTAATGGCTATAATTTAAATCAGGGTGTCTAAACTTCTGACACTTCTAGTTAGTGTCCTGCATGACTGGCATGATCAAAGAATCAAGCCAAAAAAAATTTCTTTTTCAAAAGAAATTAGTTCTGTAGCTTGTGGGATTTAAAAAGCATAAGAGTGACTCCCCAGCCATCAGAGATAGAAATTCCTTTATTGATGACTGAACTTCAGTGTGGATTTAACTGGTCTTGATGTTCGCAGGACCATTAGGTGCTGAAAAATGTTTTTTACGTGAGTGCATTAAACTGTAAATGTCACTCCATCTGACAGTTCTGTAGATTATTATTGTAAAAGTAATGCAATGCACAAAATTGACAGCATGAAGGAATTTGTTTCATTCCCTACTAGCAGTATTTAAATGCATCTTACAAACATGATTAGCGATATTTAAATAGAATTAAATATAATGATAAAAATAATATAGCATTATTTTGATTGGGCTTAAGCGTTTTGGAGCAAAAAGATCACATTATCTTTAAGGGAAACTGAACTGATCTAAATAAATGATTTATACTTGCTACTAAAAGGGTTTCTGAATATGTAATTTACGGAATAAGCATTAAATTGAAAATAATTGTAGAAACTAACCCATTAAACTAAAACTAGCACCGTCAGTAGTCTGATATTTTAATGAAAAATAAACCACTGAATGGTTTCTTGTGTCTTTGCACTAACTGTGCCTCATGTGCTATTATGTGTCATATCCCAAGCATTTTTCTTGTAATTCTATCTACAGTCTCGGTGCCTTGCAGTGACGATAATGACCAGATGGCATCGCCTGTTGGACTGAAATGAATGTTCAGCTCTGACATGCAAAAATAAGAAGTACTACTATACTGTACTCTATTTTACATAAATATTTGATAGAACCTAATGTCAATGCACATTACAAATTGTATTTTTTATAGTCATAGCTTCCATACTATATAGATTGTTATAGAACGTTTAACAGAAAATGCTCCATATATTTTTTTTTTACTGCCTTTGTCTGTCTCCTATGTTCACCTGTTCATTTTTCAGTGACTATTCAACAGTCTGCTCTGTCTATATGTACTGATTGTGCCTGAATGTGTATCTGTCCTTTTGTATGCACATGCAACCTTGCACAGTCTTTTTTTTTTTTTTTTAAATAGCTCTCCTGTTGCTCCTATGATTGCCATATTTTTTCTCTTCCACTCTGTAACTGCTTTCAATTCTACTCCACGTACTGGCAAAATCACACAGTGAATATATTATATTTTGTGTTATGTTTCTATACTATACTAAATACAAAATTTGAGTAGCAGCCTTTTTTTCCTATACACAATTCCAAGATCTGTTAATTATTAGTTTTGTTTGGCTGTATTTGAAATAGATTTCTTTAAGGGCTATGAATCTCTTGTGTATTACTGAGAGGAATGAGTCTTGGCTCTTTATATTGATGGAAAGTGACCTGTGTCTTAGCTTTATGGTCTGAACCGCCTGCATCTACACTCTGTAGGAGACATGCACTGGACTGTCATCCTGTCAAGATGATGCCACAAGATGATTGTGCTAGAATCTGACAGATGCCAAATATAAAAGTTTCCTTCATGTGAATTAACCTTCAGTGCTCCTGGAATATTCTTATCCTGGATCCATTCTTACAATAAGGTGCAGAGGAGGAGAATTGTTGATGCTTTGGTGCAATACTTATAAGAAAACCAGAAACAGTATCTTCTATTAAAAATTGGAAGATTTTCTTACTGTCAGTAAATTATACGTTATGTTACTCAAAGAAGACCTGTTAGCCACAGAGTAATACACATTTAATATTCTACTTGGGACAGGATGTGTATGAGTTTCACTGTATAAAGTGCAGTGCCCACGCAACACTGACTTATTTTAATTGTTTTTGGGCATCAATAAAGCTCTATGTCACACAGGAGTAATCCACATTTATGTTTTGTATATGCATCTACTGCTTATTAATAGGATCAATTAATTGTCATTTTTGGACCTCTGTGGGATTAGGTGACAATGTGGATAATATTGCAAATGTTGTCAGCTTTATCCTTTGAATAAAACTGAAGGAATATTTACCTTCCACACTAGAAAGACTCAGTGAATACTGTACTGTATGCAATACTGCACAATGCCTGCTTGTGTAATCCTTTTGCGATTGGTAATGTAGCAGATTGGCAAATGCAGGGATATTTACTAGGTGGAGGTTTGTGTTGGCAACATTCCCTGTAAACACTGAAGGCAGGTTAAATGACAGACTGCAGTCTGTAAAAATAATCCAATGTACATGCACTAAAATTAAGTTTTAGTTTTTTTAAGAAAAAAGAACTGCTGATTGTAATTTCTGCCCTGTAAGATCTATGCTTGTTTTAGAAAAGTCTTCATACATTCTTCCTACCATCACAAAGCTTTGCCTGTTCTTATAGACCATTTGGTATTTTCCATTCCTAAGTATGTCGCGACAGCCATGTGTTGACACCGTGAAATCTTTCCTCTTTGGTTGTAAAACTGTGCGAAAGCTTGGGTAAATTCCAAATAGCTTTCCATTCTACCTGTGTCAGTTCAGAGTCTCACCCAGTTGAAGCAAATTGGGTCGTTCATGTACAGTAGGTGAGTAAATACAGAGTTGTAAATGTTAATGAGATAAATGATACAATCTTTATGGTTGTATTGACTATACTGCAAACTTTTGTGCTTCTACTAATTATTTTATATATTCCCTAAGCAGAAACTTGTTCTTTTTTCAAACAATTTTGCTATGATACTGTGTTTAAGAATTAGGTTTGCAACCTGTATTAACTAGCTTTTGTCAACAGTCAAATCATCTGTCTGGCAAGTGGACCATTATCAATGTCCTCATATACATGTCAGCATACCAACAGCCATGCAGTCGTAATGGTTACAAAATTTTCCGATCTCAGTACTACAGTATGTGACAATACTATATGCTCTGTATATTTTTTGTACTTTAGCTTGACTAATGATAATAGAATAAAATAAAGTACAATGATGATTTAGAAATGTTTTCTTTTTGGGTCAAATGTGAAATCTGCTAATTAGCTTCAATATAAAGGACACATCTGTTGATATACTGTTTATTGTCAACAAATGACAATTTTGTACTGGTAAAATTAGCTGACTAGTCAAAATTGGAGCGCAGCTTATTAAACCTTATAAACCAAAAAACTCGTGATTGTTTCCCAAGGCCATCTGCATTTCTACAGCCTTCTCAGTTGCGTTTTTAATGTTCATAAACTACAGTTGGGCTCTGCGTAATGTTTTATTAAACTCAAACTCCGCAAGCCGTGATTCACTTGGTACTTGTGTTAGTGCACTTTGATCACAATTATGATTTATATAGAATGCAGTCATTATATATGTATACAAAAATCTGCACAAGCTATGTAGATACCCGTGACACCATAATTAACTGGCCCTTCTTCATTAGCACCTCAGCAGAGGGCTTATGGTGACAGCAAATCACGAGGGAGCTTTATTAGACAAACTTCTCTCCGCCCTGCAGGTCAGCTTCCGTGCCACATTACATGTATCTTTAGGGTGTAATAACTACATCACACAGTACCAGCATTGTCTCAATCAACAAGAACATCCTAAAATGTACAGTATGTGATGAAATTATACATGCTGATATTGGATCTGAGTATGTACGTCTTCATCTCTAGAAAAATAACTGATGATGTTAATTGCGGGCTTTCACAAGCTAGAGCTTCAGAACACCAAGTGCCAGTAACACGTGCTCAGGTGAAAAATGTAATCCATAGGGAAGGATGACAGTCCAGAAAAAGAAAAAGTCAAGAAAAAGTCACATCAAACCAAAAAACTACCAATTTATAATTTTAAATAATGTTAAAATGATTCCTGCTTATTGTCATTATTTATTAAGAATGTTGACTGTCATTGAGTTCTTTAGTGCTTGTAACATTTAAAGACAATTGAGTGGGATTTACAAACATGCCTAAATTTAACAACGTGCTATCTGTCCATTTGAAGTGTGGACATTAAATGGAGAATCAGTAGGAAGTAAGCTGAACCCTTTGAGCAGACAGCTCAACACCATGTCTCACCATATCCCAAAAGTGTGGATTAATCCTGTTTTTTTTTTTCATCATTCTGTTGGTGTAACAGTGACTCATTCCTGTGATGCTTCTGGAAATGGGTGCTGGCATTCTCAGATTTAAAAAAAGTACTGTAATTGTTTCCTGAAAATGAGTCTTGGTGGTACTGGGGCCAGACATTAATTTTATTGTTTAAAAAATAAACTGAGAATGTGTGGACCAAAAGTAAACCTGAAGTTCAAAATGTAGGCTTTATGGGATTGCATTTTGTTTTGCAATTCAGCAGCTAAAGCTTGTGACTCCTTCAGAGGAGTAATACAGTAGGTGTCTTGGTGGCCTCCCTCGCTAGTCTTCTCCTTGCTGCATGAAATGGATACATTTAAAAGTGAGTATAGCTTAAGATTGCATATCTGAAAATGAAAAACATCCAAAAAACATCCAATTTGGAGTTAGAAAGACATGAGATTATCAGACCTTTGCAGCTTTATATCTCTGCTTGGGCTTAGTTTCTCCAAGCTACATCAGCAACTACTAACATAATACATTTAAGTCTCCAGCTGAACTGCTGGTAGTTTAGTTCCATTGAGACAAAAATGAAAGTATCCCTTGATCTGCTCAATTGATCCTATGCTTTTTAGAAAACCACTGTGAGTCTAGCAATGTTAAAGAAGTGCAATGCTGAAACTAATGTCCACCCACCTATTCACAGAAGCCATAAGACTACAAAATAATTTAACATAGTTTAATAAATATATTTCTGGAAAAAAAGCTTCATACTATCATCTATCATTATCTATCATTATAGGTTAACCACCTGTCAGAACATAAAGTGGTTAAAATCAGCCTCATCTTTCACCACCAGCAACCTTTGACCCTTTTTGTATTAATTACTGTACTTCAAGCCCATAATTATAGATCTTTTACCGTGCTTGCCAACGTGCTTAACACCAAATGTGAAAATGTGACGATTTTAGATAAAGGACCCAAGTGAGGAGATGGTGAGAGGAGATATGATAGAAGGGATTTAATTGCTATTGTGTAGTAATGAAACCAACAGAAATTCGCTCCTCAAATGGAGCATAAAGAGCATACAGGTCACAGGTTCAACATACAGTGGTTAAGGACCTGGGACTAAACTCAAGCTAAAAAAAACAGTACAGGGCTTCAAAAACTAGACAGCAGAAATGAACCTAGATGCAGGAGTGAGGGGATCTAGGGAAACTGAACATAAGTATACTATATGAACTAATGCTGGCAAAACTAATCACGACAGCGCCGGGAAAAACAGATGACGAAAGTCACAGGACTGATCTTGAATAAATAATGATAATTATATACAGAATGTACACATACAAAAGCAGACCAAGAAATGAACTAACAATAAGCCTAACGTGGGGGGACACACAGGGGGAGATTAAGCAGGGGAGAAAAATTCTACCAAAAGGTGTGGATAACCAACAACACCAAACACTAAACAGAGGCCAGGGATAAACAAATAACAAATTACCAAACTCCAGCAGATTTTCTTTCACTTTGTATGTGGATGTCTACATACATATGTGCATGTTTCAGCCAGTCAGATGGTTTGTCAGTGTGACAGTTGGATGATCAGTAATAGCACATCCTGTTGGAATCATCACAGTGGCAATTCCACATGACGAAAATGTGCAAAATGAAAGAAAAAGAAACAGGGTTTTCTAAATAATTTTAGGCATTTTTGTTACATAGAGATACATTTCTCTTGTGTCTGTGTTTGCATTCAGAGTCGTGTGTTTGTGTATTTCCATTCATAGGTGCAAACTTTCCCATGGCTTGTTTATGGCTGATGGTGACTAACCTTAAATCTGTCTCTTAATCTGAAAGTCTGTCATGCATTCGTGGTTTAATCAGGAAGCCAGTGCCAAATCCACCCATCAGGCTCTGATGACACAGAGAGGGAATGACAGTTAGGTCACATGGCTCTGAGATTTAGGCAGAGAAGATTCCTCTATATAATTGTTAAGGATGAGAATTTAATGCAAGGGACATTGATTATATCGTCCTTTTAACCATCCATCCATTATCTGTGACTGCTTCTGTTCAGGGTCGCAGGGGACTGGAACTCAACTATCCCAACTTTCATTGGGCAATAGGTGGGCTACACCCTGGACAGGTCGCCAGTCTATATCAGGGCCCATTCAGAAAGATACACACAGACAGACAACCATTCACACTCACATTCACACCTACGGGCAACTTGGAGTCATCACTTACTGTAACCTAACATGCATGTATTTGCACTATGGGAGGAAACCGGAGTACACAGAGGAAGCCAGGCAAGCACAGGGAGAACATGCAAACTCCACACAAAAAGGCTGCAGCCAGACAGGGATTTGAACCAGGAACCTTCTACGTAGCTGTTAGGTGGCTGCTCTTGATTATATTGTTGTCAGTAAAATAAAATTTATACCTTGCTGTAGGTGTTTGGCTCAACACACAGAAAAATATCACAACATAAGGTAATTCCCATCAGGGTCAGTGCTAAGTGGATTAATAAGGGCAAACAAGACACTCTCATTAAGATTAGAGAGTGGAAGTTGTACCTAATTTGTTGGTTGAGAATGACTTAAACTTTAAAACTTTAGAGGATAATAGAGAGGAGCAGGATGAAAGACTGAAGACTTGTTTAGATAAAGCTGAATGTACCATAAGAGAAGCATCTGATTAAAGCTCTTTGCTGTGCATCAGTCCATACCCCGAAAATGTCCCTCACCCCCACTCACCATAGCAGTGTCACCAGGAATGTTTACTTGTTGCCCTTTGACAGCCGTTAACCTGGGTGGGGTTCTATGTGTCTGTAAAACTGTTTACCTATTTAGACGTCTGATCCAAACATAAGTGTAAGGATCCCTTCCCACAAAAAGAGCTTTCAGCGGTGAGAAGAGTGCTCTTGTAGGTGTGAGTGTGTGCAGAGTGGCGCTGTTAGTCACTGAGTAGGACTGTGTTGTGTAACTAACATCAGATCGTTGCCCTACATATTATTCCTCCTACACTTTGATTTCATTATCCTGAATTCTTATTTCAAGTCCAGTCAAATGAAACTGTAGCCTGTAGTTAGTCCTTAATACAGGTATGTTATTATGAATAGTATTATTATTATTATGGCTTATCCTTATGCACTAACCATTTTATTTTCACATTAAACACTTCTTCATGCTGGTTTTTATTAAAGCTTTTTGGCACATACCCTGCATATTTAATATCCGCACAAAAGTGTGGCATGTTAAATATGGAGGAGAAGAGCTGGGGGTCTTATGTGCCACTGGTACTCAGCTAATGAGCCACTAAGAGTAGCATATGGCTAGATTTGAATTTAAAGGGCTTCTAGTGTGTTTTTGTGTTTGTTTTGTTTTTTGTTTGCAGATGTAGCTGTAAAAAGTTTCTACGTCACAATGCATCATTCAGTTTGAATAATGTCATTTGATTTTTATATTATAGAAACGCACCTAAAGTCTACTTGTATCTGAACCCGAGTCTCTGGATCTATATTTTAGTGGATTTCTAATTTCTAATTTAGTGATTTAATGTGCCACAAATAAAATAACAGCGACAATAAGTACCAATGCTCATGATTTAGAAGAAAAATGCTTTTCTTAAAATGATTTGTGTGTAGCTTGCAAGAACAATTACATACAATTACCTACAGACATCTGCTTGACAGAAATACATGTATACCTTGTGATTTGTGGTGCTACATCAGTTAACAGGTGGTACTTTTAAGAGGACCCAGGTGACCGAGCCAAACATAAACTTACATGACTTTGGATTGTACAAAGTAGATATTGGTAGATGATGTGTAGAATTCGTAAAAAAAAAATATGGTGAGACAACAACCATTAATCCTGACACAATAAGGATAAACGTAAGACATTGTACTTTATCTTTCATTTGTTATTATAATACAGTGTGCATTGCCTGTTGGCATAAAGGAAATGCCAATGATAGAAATGATTTTTAATAACTTTTAGTTCCTGGTCTACTTTTTTCTAAACACTGAGTCAAACTGACTCAGTGTTTAAGAAGGCTGAGTAACACCTCTTGGACACTAACGGGAAAGTTAAAATTGTTTTGTCAAATGCTGTCTCCAGTGTCAACAGTGATATATCCAGCTCAACTCAAATCATAATAATCAATGTTTGAATGTTATTCAGAGTGACTGAACAAACTGTGCTCAAGCATTAACTAAGCATAGAAATGCTCAGTGTGCATGTAAAACCTCAGGAGAGCGATGGTTTCCAAAGCCAAAAGACAATTAAATTAAGGAATTAGGCTTTAATTCAAAAGCACAACTTTGTATAAGTTCACCGTCACAGAGCACTGAGTGTACTGTGTATTTTTACTTGTGAGCCACTTTTGAGACATATTTTCATTGTCTTGTGAGGTTGTGATGGAGTTGTTGTGTTCAGTTGTACTCATGATAAATGGGTTCTCCAACAAAAACAGGTTGGGACTATGCTGAAGTTAAGAATTAAGAAATTGCAATGTTCCGATTGCAACAATAATTCAATCAATGCCCTCTGAATTCTGTCAGCCTTGCAATTTTCAAAACATCATAAAAACATTACTACGTTGCATCACAAAGTTATTTTTAGAAAAGTTGTGACGAAATAAGGAATTGTAGTGTCCAAGAATCACAAAAAGTTTCACAAAATCCAAGAGGGACTATACACTAAATGATTCTCCTGCTTGTTCCATGAATTATATTTGAGTTCTGTTTGCGCTGACATCATAAAGATATCACATAGTCACCAAAATTGGATCAAATAAATAGCTGCTCAGTTGCTGTGTCTGTTTTGGACAGCATGTGATGAACGATGTTTTTGCCACTGACCATCATGACCTGCAACACAGAGACAGGCTTTATCACTCTGTGCCCAGGACATATTGTGGATACTAATGTGTTTTTAATTATGTTTTTAATAAGTTTTTAGAATGTCTACTACATTTGGTAGGAAAAAAATTTCCACTCAGTTCATTTCATTTTCAGACCAAATCAAATGGCCATGTTTTTGTCGTTGCAAGCCAGCGCTCACTGTTATCAGTGACCCACTTACTGTTTTTTCTCCCTCAAACAGATGATAAGTTAATATCATACAACACGGGCTCTGAAGCTTTGACCCAGAAACTAAAAAAAATGTATGTGTCACATAGAACCCTTATCAGGTTCCATTTTCCACATATAATCAGTGCAATTCACTGACTTGGTATTATGCTATTATTCTGTTAATTGTGTGAGATTGCTGGTAAATTGTGCCTGAGTGTCGTTTAGTGCAGTCACTAATTGAGACATATCTAGGACACTGCTGAACTGTGTAATTACAATGGATATTTCAGTAGCCCTGTGAGGTCATCAGCTAATGATAACAAAGTTTATCTAAATAATGATGCTGACAATAGCATTTAATCATTAGCCATTTGTTGTTTATTAGAATTTATGTAAAGGAGAAACAAAGTGTGAAGTTGCTTGCTCTGTTTTTTATGTGTGTGGCTATGTGCGTCTGTGAGGTTTGTGTTTTTTGCATTTTTAATATTGCAAGAATCGAGTTTTTTGACCTCATTTTCCCGATTGAAGGCTTAAGAGGTGCTCTGGATTGCTTGAACATTCAAAACTAGCCGGTTGCTGTAAGGTGAGAAAGGAATGAAGGAATAAAAATGTAATGGTAAAGCAATACTGTCTATTTAGATGCTCGAGATCTGTGTGCCACACAAGCACACTGGATGGGGGTCATTGTGCACCTTTTTGAGTTTTCCTTCAGTCATTCAGTGACTTACTTTTTCTGTATTGAGACGAGGGGAAGACGACAAGTTCATTTTTGGCTTTCTTCTCACTGTCAGGCATCTCGGTCATTTCGGTGGAGATATAATGACACAATGTCACTTCATGCCAAATGTGATAATTGTGATAAAAATTGTATAATTTGTACTTATTTTTGTACTTATTTGTACTTATTTTTGGCCTGTGTATGTGTGAGCTTATTAACACTTATTTTACACCTAGCAAGATCTCAATATAGCTTTTGCAAGAAATATCGGTCAGTTGTTGCTTATGGTGCATGCAACCTTTTTTGTTCCATTTTTAAAATAATGCAAATAAGGCAGACATTGCAAAAAAAAATGCATCAACTACTCATGGCTTTTTTTAGCATGGAAGGCAATGTCATTCAATCAGTCCACCGATTCTGTTTGGACCGTAGCAGGGTGATAAGTTTTTTCCAAGCTTGGGGTCGATTAACAATTTACGTTTATAATTTTATTTTACTCTTGTTTCACTCGATTGAAGGCTTAAGAGATGATTGCTTGAACATTCAAAACTAGTTCGTTGCTGACCATCATATTGTTTAATATTTTTCTTTGTTTATGTGTAGTAGTAATGTACTTTGCAGATTCTCTAGAAGGACAACACAACCCAGAAAGCACTTTGATAAATAATTCTGTTAGAATTCAGAAATTTTAACAAGCACTTCTCTTGTTCTGGCTTTATGTATGAAGCGTCAGCTCAGCTCATACTCATTGCGTAAATAAGAATACTGCACATGACATCTCCATCCAAAAGTACATCGTCTAGTGGCTCGTGGGCTTGTATTTCATGCTCACTGCTCTGATTCAGAGGGTTCACTTTTCCTCTGTCTCACTGTCCCTAATTTAGTCCCTTTGTCCTCGCTGTGCCTGACGACCAGACTCAGCAGGGCTCTCATATACACACAACTGCCTCTGCATGCATGTTATGGATATTTAACAAATCTGATTATGGGTCAAAAACAATAACAATTCAATATTAACAAAAAAACTAATCATAATAAACATGGAGCTCTATCGCTTTCACATGTTCTGCCTTCTCCCATCACATTATGTGATAGATCAATGTAACAGAGGAGTCTGAGTTCCCACGTTTGAGGCCAGAGCAGTAAACCGCTGATCTACTAAGCTCTAATGGCTGTGTGGAGCAGCGAGTTGAGAGAAGTAATCACTCACCAGGTACACAGCATATTTTTCTAAGTGGCTACAATGTAAAACATTATAGCCTTTCCAATAAAACTGTTTCCACAAATTGGAATTCCCTTTATCCCCACTGGAAAGTCAATTTTGCTTAATTAAAATGCCTGTGTTGGACAGCAACATCAGTCTTGGTGTACTGAGCTATTAGATGTTTGTTGGCCTGAATATGGTAAGAGATGAGTCACACTGACTTGAGATTTACAGGGAATCTTAGCTGATCGTTGTACAAGGTACTACAGAGTCAATATAGAAGGGATTTGCATTTTCTTTGGATTTTGCATTTCCACCACTTGCATTCACGTTTTTATTTTGGCCCCTGATGTTGTTTGTGTTTTATAATTATGTCTTACATCAGATTTTTGAATTCCTATATGTCCCACATTCACGCCCCCATACCGTTTGCACCTTGGAAACATCACCAAGGGGTCATTTCCATGATGCAATTCAGAAAACGCCAGAGAAAGAATACATGCTTGTTTTTAAAGAAATATGTATATGCAAAATCAACCACTGTGATGTGATATATGATTATCATATCTGTGCATATAAAAATTCAGATTCCTCACAGCACTGCCTGCATTGTCTTGTGTTCTATGGAGCCTTCTGCCAGTGACATACTTGTATCTCTTCCCAGAGGAATTTCTGCCTGTGTGATTTTCCTTTAAAGACTGAATCATACTCCCTTGTGTTTTTTGTGTGATGGCAGATTCCGTAAATCAATGCAAAAATTATGATAGAATAGGAAGAACATTAGCTAAACTTGTACCTGACTTGGATAAATTAGGGGGAGAGTGATGTGTTTCTAGCTGTGCAGCTGTGGAGTCAGTAAAAAGCCTGAGGCTGAATGGGATTTTTATTGTTCAACTTCTGCCACTCCACCTTCACCGAAAATTTCTCAGATGTGTGACAGAGACAGAACTGGGTCATTAAACTGAGACTAAGAATCAAGTGTTTAAAACAGCTGTTGTAATGATTATTAATCAAAACTATTTATGTGTTCTATAATTTGTGCCTTCTTAACTATAAATGTTTATTTTCCCAAAGGAAGAAATCCCTGTGTATACACATACACTATGTGCCTGAGATGAGCAGTGTTTTCATCTTGTATTAGTCCCTTTTACTTGGAACAGTGTTACTGACAGGTGAGCTGTCAGAGGCAGCAGAGGGAAACAGCCTGCTACCCATCCATGTGCTAACAAGTCACATTTGGTTGTGTAACACTGTCAACTTTCTGAAGTCCAAACTCCCTCTGAGGACATTCAGAGGCAAAAGACAGTACTTCAGGACACATGAACACATTTTTCTTTCTGCTATATGCACAGTTTACCATTAGGTGCATTGAACTCATAGTGTGAGATCTTTGGGGTGTGCTATGTATGTATGGACTATATACGGCTTTTTTCTTTATATAATATGAAGCACCAGCGTTTATATTGTACTTCCCTAAAATATCCCTGTGTCTATTACAGGTACCCTTAGTTATTTATGTTTTTCAGCTTTTGTCACTACATAGCAAAAGGATAAGGTGGTTGTCAGAGGACAGGAGTGTGGCTTATCAGTGCATGGAAAGGTGTAAAACGGTACAAACGGAGCTCTGGTCTAATCTTAATGAATGCTAATGAGAACTCTGCTGACAACATGTACTTTTGGACTTGTGCTTTTACAAATGACAGAATTTGCTCTGTGACTGGTGAATGTTGCAGACAAAAATCAGAATTCAGTAATCTCTTTGGCACTGAAATAATGGACTGGATCACTTTCCTTTCAGCTTGGGCATGTTTCCCTAAGATCTTTTCACTCAATATGCAATTTCACTTTTATTAGCTTAGCTTTTTTTTCTCTGACGTCATATCTTATTATGCATATCCTTTGGATGCATGAATGCATTTGATGAACTTTCATGGGCACCCACTTGCTAAAGACAGAGAATGGGCTCCACAGTCTGTATTCTCCTGTTGGAGTGAACCAGTCTGAACAGTATTGTTACATTGACAGGAAAGAAACAGTGATGTTTGTGTTGATTAAATAACATCTGTATTATATAAAAGGCATTATCCTATGTAGATGCATTTCATGAATCATCTGGAAGAAATAAAAAAGAGAATTTGCACTTTGCTTTCTACGAAATAGACAGGAAAAAGAATCCTCCCACACAGTCTCACAATAATCTAACTTGATAAAAAGCAAAGTATGTCCTGCTACAGATAAACTTTTTAATGATTTCACATCTTGATAAGTGAGCACTGTTGTAATTTATGTAGATTATACCACACCACGTTATGATGATGTTACTTTGATCATAATTAATTGCTATTTTATGGAACATATTTTGAAGGTCACATAATATGACATTGGGTATACCAGCAGAGAAGAGGGAAGTGAAAGCTGGAGGTTACAGAGTGTGTTTGCATGCACAGCTGCAGCCCTCAAATTGTTGCAAGAGATACACAAAACAGATAAGAGTGTATTGAAACACACCATAAGGGGTAAATACTTACTTGACTGTACTGACTTACTTGATATTTTGAAAATCCTCTGATGCTGAACAGTGAGTATGTCTCTGTGCAGGGTAGAATATGTTAAATATCAGCTTCTTATATTCCCTTGTACACAGGTTGTGTTATCACACAGAGCATTTCCCACCTTAATAGTGCTTCGCTCTGCCTCCACCTCTGACTATCCTCATTTTATAATCACTGTCTGTCCACATCTCTCCCATTATGCACAATTAAGTTCCTTCCATTTTATTCCAACAAGTCACCCAAGCTAACCACTAAACCCCATAGGAGCTTCTCCCGAAATGTCTTTTGGTGACACGCTGGCCAACATACAGTTAAAAGATCATTCTTAATTTTTCTAAATTAATTATATCCACAAGAATCACCTACACCTACACTACCTACACGTTCGATGTCTTGTTAGTCTTAGCACGTTTGTCTGTGCCATAGTCCCTAAATCATGGTCATCCAAATACAATTAATAAACGCCATCAGCCAGAAACACGAGAACAGTTAACAACAAGAGTAACAAAAAACAACTATAGGGTTGTTTTTAGAGGAGGGGACTTTGCAAACACGGGAAAGAATGACATGAGTAATAAGTAAGTGCACAGCTCTATCCTGTCTTCTGAGCTCCATCTCCAAGGCCATTGTTAGTCAGTTGTCTATAAGGCTATGGGAGCTCCTACATCCCTCAGTGGATAACAGAGATTTCTGACAACAAAAAAAATCTGAATTAAGCCATGCAATCTGGATTCTGTCACCTGAACTCAGAGTGATGAAAAGCTTCTGTGGTACCTCAGCAATAGGCAAAATCCCCCAGCATGTGTGCAACCATCGTCAGATGGCCCCCAAAGGCAAAAAGAAGCACATGTGACAATTCAAAGGATATAGACAGCTTTCTTTTTCTAAGATGAATGGCTACTCCACTTGCTCTGATACTGGCTATGCAATTGGCTTTTTCCACTTCTGTGTTGAATGGAAGTCTTTGTCTGAGATTGAGGTCATTCCTGAGAGGGATGGGACAAACTAAACCCACTACATTAATTCAACTTCTAGAACTTTGCAGAGATCTCTCCTATAAAACCAGAAATGTCACGAGTAAATAAAAGTAAAAATAATGTGCATAGTTTAATGTAAACAACTTCAAAAGCAAATATGTTTTTACAGGGAACATAAAGGCAACTTGATTAGGTTCAAGAGTAACATAATGAGGAAACTCCAAACTAACAATTTCTGTAGACTTGACATGTAGATGTACAGTGTTACCAGAAAACATATTTATTCTCTGCCAACATTTGCATAAAGACATCCACAAGATAGAGGCATCAAACTTTCTCTATGATTTCTACTACTTTTAAAATAAACACCTTACTATTAGTAAGGGTAATGTCACGTTTAGGTTAAGGGAGGACCCAAGTGAGTGGGTGGGTGGCGGGGGTCCGGAGGCGGGCTTGAAGCCCTCCAGGACATGACAGGAGACCCAGCAGGGAGCCGAGCAGGTGGCCGGCGGCGACAGGAGACCCAGCAGGGAGCCGGGCAGGTGGCCGGCGGCGACGGCAGAAGCCCTCCGGGGGCCGGACACGTGGCCGGCGGCGACGGCAGAAGCCCTCCGGGGGCCGGACACGTGGCCGGCGGCGACGGCAGAAGCCCTCCGGGGGCCGGACACGTGGCCGGCGGGGAGCCGGGCAGTTGGCCAGAGTCGTCGGCTGAAGCGACGTAGAGGAGAGCTGGTAGATTGACCAGAAGATGTGTTGGCTGGCCCGGAACCAGGAACAGAAGCAGGGTCAGGAGTGGGCCGGACCACAGCCGACCCCGAGACAGGAACTGGAACCAGAACAGGATCAGAGCCAGGCCGGACCACGGCCAACCCGGCGCCAGGAGCAGGAACCAGAACAGGATCAGAGCCAGGCCGGACCACGGCCGACCCGGCGCCAGGAACAGGAACCAGAACAGGATCAGAGCCAGGCCGGACCACGGCCGACCCGACGCCAGGAGCAGGAACCCGAAGAGGAGCAGAGCCAGGTCAGACCACAGCCGACCCGACGCCAGGAACAGGAACAGAGCCAGGCTGGACCACGGCCGACCCGACGCCAGGAACAGGAACAGAGCCCAGACCAGAGTAGAGGCTGGGCTAGGCGGCGAGCGACCCGGAGGCAGGTTCCGTAGCAGGATCGGCATCGGGGCCCGGCGGAGCACTGACCGGTCGAAAGGCAGGTGCCCAAGTAGGATCAGACTCAGGAGCTGGACCTGGGCACATAGAAACAGGACAAACAGAGACAGGAGAAACGGTCGCCGCCCCCGGCGCCGGGACAGGGAGAGGACCAGGAACCAGACGAGCGGTCGCCACCCTCGGCGCAGCGACAGAAACAGGAAGTGCCAGAGAAGAATCACCAGAGGCAGCGTCGACTCTCCCGGGGGGTTGGACCGAGGTGGCGGCGTCGACGCGCCCCGGAACAGGAGCTGAGGTGGCGGCGTCGACGCGCCCCGGAACAGGAGCTGAGGTGGCGGCGTCGACACGCCCCGGAACAGGAGCTGATGGAGTGGTGGCTGACCCAGGGACAGGGGCTGGGACCGTAAGAGGAGCGGGAACAGCAGAATCAGGTTCAGGGGCAGGAGCTGGGACCGTGACAGGAGCAGGTACAGCAGAATCAGGTTCAG
The DNA here is from genome assembly GCF_033026475.1 of Channa argus. Lineage (NCBI taxonomy): Eukaryota > Metazoa > Chordata > Actinopteri > Anabantiformes > Channidae > Channa > Channa argus. The sequence goes on from NC_090199.1 coordinate 18,243,860, forward strand.
GGACAGGAGCTGGGACAGTGGAAGCAGGTTCAGGTCCAGGGGGAACCACAACATGGACAGGCGAGGGGATTTGGGCCCCCAGCATGGCCCGAAATTCCCTTAGACTGGCCAGATGCATGACAGCAGCCCCCATTTCCCGTAGCCATGGCCGGGACAGAATAAGGTCCTCCATACGCTTAACAATAGCACAGCTGGTAGCAGGGTCGTGGAGGGAGGCCTTTAGCTTGGCCTTGAGTACAGTCAGTAGTTTGTCGATTACTTTGAACTCCTCCCTCTCCCTAGCTTCCTGAGCTGACAGAGCTCGAGTGCTAGACTCTGAGGTGGTGCTAGAGAGAGGCTCCTGGCTTGGGGTTTCGGAAGGGCTGGCGTGCCGGGCCCCTTCGACATCTTGCTGAGCGTTTCTTGTGCATATAGGGTCCGACTACCTGTGGCTCTATGGCAAACTGGTCTGACTTGCTCGGGACTGAGTTGGGGAGAGCGTCAACCGGACATGAAGCCAGCCCCGGATCAAGAACTGACACTTCAGGTATTGGTAGAATCGGCTCTACTGGAGACAGAACTGGGACAGGTTGGCAGCAGGACGGCCTAAGGGCAGGCGGTGCTGTAACAGACTCAGTGGTAGAGTCAGGGACAGAGGGCGTGTCAGCCGGCCCGGAAACACCCTCAGGAATATTGACAGACTGAGGGGAGTCAGGGACAAGTGATTTGGTCTGAGGTTTGGTGATCCTCCTACGCCTGAGGCCCTTGAAATAATAGGGATCAATGTACCTAACCGAATAACAAGGACTGGGGTCTTCAAAAAAGTAATCTTGAGAGTCTGATTGCTCCCTAACCTGAAGCCATAACTCCCTTGCCTCAGACAGATTCATGGTTTGCCTCTTACACGTCTCAGGGTCCAATCTTTGGCCAGATCCTACTGTCACGTTTAGGTTATTGGAGGACCCAAGTGAAGAGACTGTAAGAGGGATTGCATATAACGAGGGGCTTTATTGAAGGATGTAAATGGTAAATAGAAGTCGCTCCTAACAGGAGGATACTAGGAACTGGCTACAGAACAAAAAAACTCAGACTAACCAAAGGGACCAGAACATGAGGGGGATTAACTTAACAGATAGTAAGAAGGTAACTTAGGACAACATAACTTAGGACAACAGGCTCAGGAAACAAGACTCGGATAAACATAAACTCTAATGACAGGTAAGTACACGGAGGGGGACTAAGGAAAACTGATAACCAGAGGGAAACCAGATAAATAAGGGACAGACAAACAAAAATCACTACACAGGAAAACAACGAGGAAGTCTAAGGAAACAGACAGATAAACTAAATTAACAAGACACGGAAAAACAAAACAGCAAGCAGGCACATCACCAAAACTCAGACCAAAAGGGGAAAGCTGCACAGGGTCCCAAAAACAAAAGTCCAGGAGAAACAAGAGTCCCGAATGCAAGAGTCCCAAATGCAAGAGTCCATAAAATACACCATCAGCTTTTACCTAGAGTCCAGAGTCTGAGGGGTTGGTGAGGGTAATAATGATGACAATGATGACCACGATGAAGACAGTGACCACGATGGCAGAGACCACATTAACAATGACGAGGATCTGGCAGGGGAGTGAAGGGAAGACTGAACCTAAATAGAGGGTGGAACAGGTGCAAACAATGAGAGACAACGAGGGTAAAGCTGGGATAAACTAAATTAACAAGACACGGAAAAACAGGGTGGGTGGCGGGGGTCCGGAGGTGGGCTTGAAGCCCTCCAGGACGTGACAGGAGACCCAGCAGGGAGCCGAGCAGGTGGCCGGCGGCGACAGGAGACCCAGCAGGGAGCCGGGCAGGTGGCCGGCGGCGACGGCAGAAGCCCTCAAGCCCCAAGTAAGGAGAAGGGGCCACAAAATAAAAGTCCAGGGACAGGAAGTGCAACAAGATCCTGACAGGTAATTGCAGTTGATACCCTAACTTGATTAAGATTATAAAACAATCATGTTACAATCATGCTTTAAAAAATGAACAGTACTTCCCCGTGAATCTGTTGAATGTAATTTACTGTACAATATTTCGGCTAAAATGATTAATGCCATTGTTTTTCTTGGGAGGATGTTGATGTAGCTTTAATTAAACTCACAGTTTAAATATGTCTCTCAACCAATGTAAAGTAACAGAGAGGATGCATAGTGATGAGTACATGTACAAGATCTATAAGGAGAATGTTCAATTATTGTAGTATTGCTAAGGACAGCCCTTACAGAATACAGCAGAGATCCCATCTGGGAATCAATAATCCAGCAGCTGTACTGTATCCAATGAATAAAGCTCTTTCCATAAGGCAGTTCAAAGGGTCAAAACCTAGGTGACAAAGAAATAGGCTGTGTATATATTACATGTTGTGGGAATAATTTTTTCTTGGTAGAAAACCCACAATAATCCCAACATCTGATACTGTGATGTGTCTTATTATTTCTCGGGTCTAGAAGCAGAGGGAAAATCGATCACATACTGTACAGTTTCTCCCTCCCTCCCACTCTCCATCTCCTTTTACCCCAACTCCTTTTATTATCTGTGCTCTTCACCATCCTCACCCTGTGTCTTAACTCATATTCTAACTCCACACCTCTTTCTTCATCTCTTCACCAAGGCAGGAAATGAACTCCACCGTGCACAGATCAATTTACATGGCATTTCCATTTCCTATTTCCTTCACTTTCAGATATTCATGCATTTCATAGTATTTCCCACCATCACGTTGGCATTCAGTCAGCAGTTCCAGGGGAAAGCAATTTCAGCAATATCGTGTAATTTTGAACTTTCTTTGAATTATATACAAATACGGTTTTGTGAACTACTCGCATTGCTTTGTGTCTCTGGATTTAGTTGAAAGTCAGTTATCTTCTTATGTAGCTAGTGCACTGAGCAGCTGAAAAACACAGAATCAGCTTTAAAAATCATTCGCATTAATGTTGCTGCTGTATGTAGTTTAGCTGCCCACTACTAACCAATTTACAGCCTGCAGTGCAATCAATTCATGTAGGTTACTATTACAAATAACTTGGTGAAAATCTCTGTACAGAGGAGAACATCAACAATCACTGCATTGCCTAACAATGTAGTATTTGTGTGTGTGCTATACTGCAAAATATTATTATTTTTTCTTATATTATTGAGCTGCAGTCAGTGTGTAGTTAATACTTTTTATGCTTCTCATTTGCCAGCTATTGGCACAAAATAAAATGTGGAATAATTTTACCTAGACGGTAGAGGTTTGCTTGTTCAGAGTATTTTGTCCAGGTGGTGTGAAGCCCGTTTCCCTTTCACAAAACCAACCAGTCTGAAACTAAGAACAATGAATTAGAAACAAAAACTAGTTGTTCAGAGGTATTGACTACCCACATTTCTTAACCTACTGTGCCTATAAATCAGTTAACTACTATACAAAACTATCATGTCACCCAGTATTACAGTACTATTGAATCAATATATGTTTTGGTATTGTAAAAAAAAGTATGAGGAGTTGTTGTGTAGGTGAGGTGTATTCATGTTATCAGCTCTCGTAAAACACGCGTCATACTATTGTAGAGCATATTTAGTGTCTTAATCAGAGTTAGCTGGACTGATGGTTTGGCTGTGTATTATGCACCATATGTGAGACTGTATCTGCTGTGTATGAGAGGCCAACACAAGCACATTTTAATGCTAATGTCCCACATTATCATGCATATTCTTTGCTAAGATAGGAACCACTGATTTGACACAAAAGCAGAGATCCTTAGACACACTCATCACAAATCTCTGCTATGCTGCGACAATTATCTGCACGGTTGATTAAACACACGCCCTTTCATGCGTTCACAGCTTAATTTTCAAGGAGCCAAAATGATAAAATCATCAGACTTGAGGGCTGCAGTTTCAAACAAAGGCATCTTTGCTGCAAAAAAAAAGGTGTCAATCTGACAATAATCATCATGAAAGGACTTTAAGTAAATACCAAGAGCCACATGAGTACACCCCTACACACTCGTGCTTGCTGGCTCAAATTTATGCAATCTGATCACTTGTCCCCAGTGCTTTGTTTGTACTGTGATGGAACGGTTTTAGCTTGACATTTATAACTGCTCCAAGAGGTGTTGGAAAGCAAGATGCTCTAAATACAGTACAACAAACAATAGTTACACACCTCTAACATGAATCCTTTTATTGATGATGAGGATAATGATGATGATGATAGTAATGATGAGCAGCAGCAGAGGTTAAGTTAACTCCTGCGATGTGGGTTCAGCCTAATTTCTACCATCTTTGAGCAAATTAACAGTGTGTGTTCAGCCTGCATGTTTAATTCTCTCTCTCTTGCTCTCTTGTTGATACCTGTTATAGTTATCAGTCGCCATGGAAACCCTGTGCTTTCCTTTGTAACTGACAAATGGGATAATGAAGAAAAACAGAGAACACCTGGCCAAAGAAACACAACTGCCTGCTCTGGTTATTGCAGCAATACTGTCACCACAACAAACCTATACACAGAACACATAAAGCTGTTGAGTTCAGCATTTGACAAATAGTAATAATTTTTCCTCTGGATGCACATTTTCTGAGGCTTTCTTTCTTAATCAGAAAAGGCTTTTAGATCATGCACAAGTAGTTTATTATAGCAAAATGAACAATTATCTGATAAAATCTGACAAATCCCAATTGTTTTATGAGCTGTGCATAAAAAATAAATTATTTAGTTTACATTTTGATTAAATACAAATAATGAAACTCTCCTCATACTGACCAAGGGGAACATGCAAGGAAACTAAAATATAGGCATATATGCATTTTAAGAGTTGGCTTGAGTTATAACCAGCTTCTTTTAATCCTATATTTCTTTTCTAGTACATCATTTACAATCTTAATGGCCACAGATCAGTCCAACCTCAATCAGTCAATCCCACACTGGAAGAGCTGGATTCAATTATCATAAGGAAATAAGGAACAGGTAGGCCTGGTTGCTCCCATCTCAGAAACCTCTCTTTGAACAACAGAACATCTTTTATTGTCATTGAGCTTCTTCTTTTCCTTTCGGCTGCTCCCTTTCAGGGGTCGCCACAGCGAATCATGTGCCTCCATCTAACTCTATCCTCTGCATCCTCTTCACTCACACCAACTAACTTCATGTCCTCCCTCACTACATCCATAAATCTCCTCTTTGGTCTTCCTCTAGACCTCCTGCCTGGCAGCTCCAACCTCAGCATCCTTCTACCGATTTATTCACAGTTTCTCCTCTGAACATGTCCAAACCACCTCAATCTGGCCTCTCTGACTTTATCTCCAAAACATCTAACATGAGCTGTCCCTCTGATGTACTCATTCCTGATCCTGTCCATCCTCGTCACTCCCAAAGAGAACCTCAACATCTTAAGCTCTGCTACCTCCAGCTCTGCCTCCTGTCTTTTCTTCAGTGCCACTGTCTCTAAGCCGAACAACATTGCTGGTCTCACCACCGTCTTGAACACCTTTCCTTTCATTCTCGCTGATACTCTTTTATCACACAACACACCTGACACTTTTCTCCACCCGTTCCAACCTGCCTGCACTCGCCTCTTCACCTCTTTTCCACACTCACCGTTGCTCTGAACCGTTGACCCTAAGTACTTAAAGTCCTGCACCTTCTTCACCTCTGCTCCCTGTAACCTCACCATTCCACCTGGGTCCCTCTCATTGACACACATGTATTCTGTCTTGCTGCGGCTAAGCTTCATTCCTCTGTTTTCCAGAGCAGACCTCCACCTCTATAGATTTTCCTCCACCTGCTCCCTGCTCTCACTACAAATAACAATGTCATCTGCAAACATCATAGTCCAGGGAGATTCTTGTCTAACCTCATCTGTCAGTCTGTCCATCACCAGAGCAAACAAGAAGGGGCTCAAAGCCGATCCTTGATGCAGACCCACCTCCACCTTAAACTCCTCTGTCACACCTACAGCACACCTCACCACTGTCTTACAGCTCTCATACATGTCCTGCACCACTCTAACATACTTCTCTGCCACTCCAGACGTCCTCATACAATACCACAGCTCCTCTCTCGGCACCCTGTCATACGCTTTTTCTAAATCTACGAAGACACAATGCAACTCCCTATGACCCTCTCTGTACTTCTCCATCAGCGTCCTCAAAGCAAATTGTCATTTATTGTCATTGAGCACATATACAAATTGCATTTAACCAATCCCCTTGGGGGAGCAGTGGGCTGCCACGGCAGGGGGTGCCCAGGGAACTAGCGCTGAGTGTCTCACTCAGGGACACACCTGGTGGGCTGGGATTTGATCAATTCTGCGATTTAATCCTGCAGACTTCTGCATCCCATCCTGCTGCTCTTCCCTGCGGCTCTGCCCATTGAGCTACCTGAAAACTGGTCTGAATAGTCAACGCTGGATTTCTTTGACCTTTTCATCTCTTTAATCTGCTGCTATCCTACAGTACACAGTCTGCAACTGGGCGTTGAGGTTGAGTTTGTTGTGCTTAATAAGGAATATTCTGATTTCAGGTTTTTTTTTCTTACGCACATGATTATGCATCAGTGACATTTAACTTTATTTCCGTTTTCACCTTAGGTTAAATTCACACAATCTGAAACCAGAGAGGCTTAGTTCACTGAAATGAAGATTTAAAGAATTTATGTGAATTTATGTGACCACTTATCAGTGTGTTTACAGAACATGCAATATTTTTTTATCACACAAATCTGTGAAACTACACACTATTGCTAAAAACAACATGAACAGATACATAATGTAAATTCTGCTTTGGTGTGAAAAGTCTTCCATGTGCAGTATGTCTGAAGAGCAACATGTATTGAGCTCACTCTGTGTATCAGTGTCAAATGTGAATTTGTGACTCAAGAACTGTCAGAATATGAAAACGATCCAAGTACCCAATTCTGCTCAATGACCTACTTTATTGTATCTTAACAACAGCGTGAGGTGGAAATATCCAGTGTCAGATCCACTTATGTCTGAAAACATCTGCTTTAGCAAATCTGGAACCCAAAAAAGCTCAGTGCCACTGCTGCTCATTTGCATTTTCTGTGTCTTTATTACATCATGTGGACATTTTTTATCTTGATACGATTGTTATAAGGACATTTTTGCTAGTCCTCACATCTCCAAAGGGCTGTTGAAGCATTTAAGTGTGATTGTTAGGGTAAGGGCTATGCAATAGGGGTCTTCACAAGGATAGAAAGATGAGTGTTTGTGTGTGTGTATGTGTGTGTGTGTGTGTGTGTGTGTGTGTGTGTGTGTGTGTGTGTATACATGCACCTGTAAAACAATGAACAATACATCTTTCTAAAAATAGGACATCTGAATGAAATCTGATTGTTTGCTGATCATGAAAAGACCTCACCAGTTCATTTCCTCTGTTAAATCGATGTCAACAGAAATGTGGAGGAATGAATACAATATGTGTTTGTTTGGGTTATGTGTTTTTCCGAATATGCACGTCCACTTAAATTCATAACTCTTGCATGGCTTCATGTGCTGTGTATAAGTTAATGCGTGACACTGCTTGTCTTTACTTTGTCGTTTGCATCAGATGATTTTCATTCGATTTTTCCAGAACATCAATCACGTTTGGACACCAAATGTCTGTTTATTTCACAGTAACAGTTTTTTCCTTTGTATTGCCACCTGTACTTTCACTTTTCACAGTGGACCTGTAATTCACACGTTCTTAGTGTCTGTCACTCACCCTGAAGGCTTAAAGTAACATAATTCCAGCATAACAGACTTTTTTTATTTCAATGTGAGAAGTTGATGGCTGAATTAGCTGAATATGATATAAACTTATTGTGCATGAGAAGAAGGCTGTTATGTGGGAAAAGAAAGCTGCAATGAGATTTTCTGTCTTGACTGTTCTGTACAGCAATAGCGAGTCCCCCAAACAGCACATAGAAAGTTAAGACAAAATTAGATCACGATGAGTCTTAAGCACTTTTACCTATATTGTTAAATGTTTGGTCTTCTCAGCATCTCTTTTAATTAACGCTTTGCCCTTGGAGTAAGCCACATCCATTTAAGTTTCCATTTTCTTCAAAGGGGACCCTTTGATTATCCTATTTCCACCATAATTAGGAAGAACATTAGATCCAGTCACGAAACAGCTCCACCTCTCCTCTTTTGCACGCTTGGTCACTTCAAAGTCTTCTGTTGTACAGACAACACTTGGATCTAATAGATATTCCTGTCTGCTTATTAACTGAAAGAGGCCAGGTAGGCTCCCCCAGCTTCCAAGCAATTACCAGAATAAGTCAGGATGTGGAGTGGGGTTTACCAGTTTATTGGACAGGGCTGCCAGGTGTGGTATTGATACCCTGGTTAGATAACTGCAGAGGTGCACAGTGGCAGTGCATCTAGTGCATGAATTCAACTTGCGCATTAAAGGGAATCGCTGAGAATAAGTACAATTATGTGCTTTTTTTCTCTAAACTGATAGGAAGGATAAACAAATGGAGGGTACTTCTGGACACGAGATAATTAACAGCCCATTGAGGTGTGAGCTGAAAGGGATTACAGCTCTCTAGAGTTAGTGTGTTAATAAGGAAGTAAGCTACAACAGTTTGATCCACAGAAAACAAGGAACTCAAATTAGGTCTGTCTGACTCTGCTGATGTAAATATATGTATTGCAAACTTATGTTGGCATATTAATTTTGGCTTACTCAGAAAGGTTAAATTATCTCTATATTTATATGGTGACTGATTTCATATTAGATGTGATTGTACAAAAGGAAATATACTTCAGTGTCAGGAGGATTTTTTGTAATATTCTGTTAATTCGGTGCATTCTGGAGGAGTAAGATTGGCCCCAGTGTTGGTGAGAATATGTTGAGTTGGATTCACCAGTGCAAAATGTGCCGCGTCAAAGCAGATGAACACTTCAAGTGTAAGATACTCACTCTGAAAAGAATTCTGGAATCTTCCGCCTTACCTGAAAAAGCTTTGGAACTTTATCGACGCCATTTTTGCGACTGTCGATGCCATTTTGTGTGACTGTGGTAGGCCCTCTTTTATGACATATTAAACTTTGATTTTTAAAATCTTGGCCAAGTCTATGTTTTATACTAACCTAATATTGTCTGTCTGTGTGGTGTGATTGTGTTTGTACTTGAAAGAAATAGAAAACACCAGTAAATTAGAGGTTACCCTTAAGTGACCAGTTACAGTCAGCTAACGTTAACTTTGACTGCCAGCAGAATTCTCGCTAGTTACAAAGATTAATGGCTTAGGTATTGGAAGTACACTGGAAGTTTGTTTTGTCTGTTTGGTGCTAAGCTAGCAATTTGTCTTGGCACTCTTAAATATATAGTCTTATATATATAATATATATATATATAATATATATACTATTTTGTGATAGTCAGTTGTAGATATGCTGAATTATAATTTTGGCCAGTCAATATTGTTTGAAGGGAAATCTATTAAATGTTATAACAGCCTCCTATTTTGTTACCTGTCTGTCAATATGTTGCACACGACCGTATGTTGAAGGGACTGAAATAGGAAAAAATACTTTCAAGGAGAAAGCCACTTAGGCTGACTCTATGGGTGACTGTATATGTTTAGTGTGTATATATCTCCACCACCATCTCCACACTAATATTATGATAACTTAAGCTCTGCCGTGATAACAGGTGGCATCTTCAGACAAACAGGTTCGTCTTTCACTCACGTCACATCTCTGTTTTAGTTTGTGTGGGTCATCAGCATTGGCACATCCCTTAAGAGCATATATTAATGTTTATTTTTATTCATACCACTCAACACGGAATTTCTTCAGCTGTATGTCTGAAGATTTTCACTTCCTCTTAGTGCAGCTGTGGCACAGCTCAGTCTTTTTACTTGGTTATTCACTTGCTGAGCTTTATAGACCAGTAGCTGTCATATAAAGCCGACTTTTGGATCAACACCGAATATCTACAAAACTCATTAGCTTGTGCCTTGACTACCTCGTTAATGGAGAAGTGTTAAAATAAGTCAGTTTTGCTCTGTGAGCTTCTATATGATGATCGTGGTGCAGAGTAGGGATAAAGGGTTTGATGAAACCTCCTGCGCTGTCGACTCCACCCGATTGTACACAGACATTATAGTGCATTCACTGTTTGAGTCATTTGACCATTATCGTAACTTAGATAGAGATCTGGTCATGTTTTTGTGCCAAACTATTTAAAATATTTCAACTACAATACTTTTTATTAAGAAAACATTTTAATGCTAAAGTTTTACTCAATGAACTGAAGCTTTTTTCTCATGTTATTGAAGCTCTTACTTACAGTAAGTATGATTAGTTAATATAAACTTAAAGCTCACTTGCAGTGATGCATCAGATAACTGTTGTAAATGGAGAATGAAACACAGATGTCTACAGAAATTGAGGCACAGCTGTCACCAACAACAGTGATTCCTGTGTACCTCAGCTTATAGGGCAATTAATTCCATGCCAGCTCCCATTTACCGTAATGTTAGATAACAGCCCATCAGTGCTTCACATAAATCTTGGCTGTTTGTTGACAGAATCTGGCTTTTATCTCCTCTGTCCATCCCCCCACCCCCCTGTTCTCCCCCCCTCTCTGTTCCAGCTATCCATCCTGTCTCACTGTTTGTCACTTACTCTGTTTCTTATCTTGTCTCATTTGATCTGTACACGCCACCCCACCCCCGCTTTCCTCACTTGTGTGTATGATATAATCAGCTGTGGCCGCTCACCTGACCACTGACCAGGCTGTGAGGGTGATAATGTAAGTCTCTCAGAGAGGAGATAAATTCACACTGGGATAATTGGCCAGACACACGCACACAAACACAGATGAACACACAGTGAGACACCTTTCAGTTACTATGGGAACTTGACCCGAAGCCCCAGTACACCCTCACTCCTCAGGGAATTGGCCATACACCTCCGCACTGTGTACTTTGCCCAGAAGCAAACTTTAAACATTGACGGTTATGTATACCAGAGCAGCAGGTCCACTTGCAGAGACAAAACCTACATGTCCTGAGGTTGCACTAAAACTAAATATTTCTTCCATAATTATGCAAAAGAAATGAGCAACCCGTTCATAAAACATTTCTTGCAATGACACATATTTATATGTGACAACAATATTATGTATATTCACAGACAATAAGGGTTGATAATAAGTAATGCAAACTTAAAACAGTCTAATAGTGACAATTTATTTATGCTTAAGCACACTATTTGCTGTGAGTGAAAGGCCCGTCAGGCTATACTCATGAGTATATTGGTGTTTTTCAATTCTGCATTTCAGCATCGCCATAAAAATCTGTTTGGAATCATTTACAGTATCCCCTCGACTTTTAATGGGATAAGTGATCTAGATAATGGGTGTTTGTGTTCATGGATGGACAACAATTACGTGTATAACTTGGTCCCTCTTGTGGTGTGAGGGGGATGATACATGTATAAAGATGCTAATACAGTTTAGTGTCACTGTAAAGAACATAAACCAAGTATTTAATGGATTATAAGATTATAAAATCAAGTTAGAACTTTGACCCCTGGTACCCATAAAACAGCAGCACTACACATTTGCAGAGGTTACACCAGGATGAGCAAATACTTTACAATATGGTATTTCTGTTCCCTAAAAGTTAACACTGTGTAATGTAACTGAACACTCTTTTAGATCTTTTTTGGATTGTGACAGACATCACAGATAGATCAGAAAACTGCACAGTTGTTACTCCAGTTCAGTATTTTATTTCAGGTTCTAAAGATATAGTACATTGTCTTCTTTAAGATGTATCTAGAATTATTTACATTTATGTATTTAGAAGACCAAAACATCAAGCATGAGGTACGATTCAAGCTACAGTTAATTAAGGATAAACCTTCATAACATGACCCCCCCCATATTGTGTTATTGTAAATATCAATAACAGCAAAACTGAACAAAACTTTAACAAAAGTTTAAACCAAAAATATAGAATTCTGTCTCCTTTATCACTGTAATAAATTGTAAAGCCATACAGTTTTCAGTCAAGTGATGCCTAAAAAAACAAGAAAACTTACAATGATTTCTTTAAACTTCCTCTGAGATTTTACATATATACAAAAAAACCCAGAACCTTCATATTAGCAGTGTTCATAATTGTATCATTGTTAAATCAAATTATTGTGAATATTCTGAGGTAAAGTAAAAAAAATAATAACATGAAAGTAAATGTGAACAATTTGTGAGTCTTAGATTTTGTGACTATTTATTTAAAATACTTTACAAATCCATATGTGCTGCTCAAAGCACCAACAATTGCCTATTTCTCTGGAAAAGAGTGAAACTAATTTTAGGAGAAAATTTATCTCTGAAAGCTAATGCTTATATTTTTATATGTTGTAAGTACCACAGACTATTTACTGCCAATCTAATGTTACATCATAAACACAGATAAATGTTTGGATTTCAGTAAATCACAACTAGTTCAGCAGAGGGCAGCATCCAACAACAAACCACAGGGTCATTGTAAGCCACAGCTCCTGTGTGCAGCTTTTTGATATTTCAAACAAAGGCTTCAGTGTTTCTGAAAATGATTTACACCACAGCCTATGTTGTGAGATCTGCATTTAGTTTAAGATGGACAGATTTTCAATTCATAGTGCTCTTGAAGAAGATGTGCATTCACAAAGCAGTGCCACACAACTGAACTGTGTGCATATGGAGGAAGATGTCATTATGTGTGTGTGCACGCGTGCGTGTAATTTCTGAAAGCAATGCGCCCTCATCTATAACTCAGAATAAAAAAAAAAACCAAAGGGATTTTATATGGCTTTGTGATCATCAGCTTTCTTGTTATAATTTCCTAATAGTCTGTAATTTATGTGCTCATGTCAAGTGAGTCGACAGCAATGATAATGAACCTTTGACCCTGTAAGATGAGTCATTTACAAAGAGCTCTGTTGCCCTGGAAATATATACTTTTGAGTACCTTCCTGTAGCCCATTGTTGTATCTGTTGATGCTTCTCAATAATGTGTTATCCCAATCCATCATGTGGATTTACTTTAAAAAATCCATTATTTCACTGTTACAATGATTAAGACTGAAATATACAAAATTCCCTTCACTGATGTGACTCCATTACTGTGGAAGGATGAAGATGCATGTCCTCTGGGGGTTTTGACCAAGGCTTTAGGATTGTGAACCAAAGCACTTGCAATGTATCTATCAGATCTGGTGCTCTTTAAGGAACAGTTGTAGGGCACACCTGAAATTGGCCTGTTCAGGTAGCTATGGATAGTCAGCCACCCCCCTTCTGAAATACGCTTTGTGATGTTGTGCAGAGACTCATCTGAGATACGGTGGGAGCCATGAAACCAGTGCACATCTCCGTCTGGGTAAACATGTTTGAAGGTGCAACCAGGACCCCGACTTGTTAAAAACACCTCAACGATTCCACAATACTCTGAGGGAAAAAACAGAAAAGAGTTTTGAAATGTATTTTGTGTACACAACTTTAGGGATTTTCTTGTTTTATCTATTATTTAATGTATGCAATTTATGATGGAGCAGTAGTGGAATATTACTGATACTCATATAATACGGTAATTAGCTGCAATTTTATTAGTACTTGTAGGTTAATCAGGTATGTCTATAGTATAGTGTTTTATTTGTTTGGATGAAATTTCAGAGGTAGATATTACACTTTTTCAATGATAGTTAAACCATTTACATTATGAGCTAAACAGTAATTTATGCAAAGTAAAACAATTTAAAAAAAATACAGTGGATCTGAACACCTACACAAATCTACTGATTATTACTACTACTGAAACGAGATATTACAATGCATTTCTGTTTGTTTAAATAAGAATAGATGTAGGCTGACCTTCCAGCTCCAGACTTGAGTATGCATGTGATGCTCCCTGGTTTGACTTCAGTTTGCACATGAAGGGGTTTGAGATTCCACTGTCCATGGGCTGCACATTTTGAAAGATCAAGGACAGCTGCTGATTCTTGTACTCACAACGAAATGGAGTGAGTCTGTTATGTGTGGTAATTATTCCTTCACTGTTCACAGAACATAAAAGCATTTTGTTTTGAGACCACTCCACATATTTGACTTCCAGTTCATTTGGAAACTTGGAGGTCACGTTGCACTGTAGAGTTACTGGTTTGCCATAATCTGCGGTAATCTGGGGGCTCACACTGAGTCCCACCATCTCTGCAAAGAAAGACACAGACATTTCATTAATTTACAGTTTAGTAGATTTAGTAGTACAGTTTTTGTTGGTGGTTTTGGATCTTACAATTGATATCAACATAGTCACTTTTTATGCAGTAATACATTTTTTCTTGTCTATAGACAAATTATTAAGATTTGTGTCTGCAACACATTTTTTACAGACTTTCCTTTAAAAATATGTGTTTAAGAAATGCATTCTAACTATTTTAAACTAGTTTCCCATACCGTACCTTGTGTTGTAAGAGTGAATACAGGTACAAGCCAGATCATATTCAGCGGCGTAAACCCCATTATCAGCTCTTTCGCATTTCACTGTAACATGCCAACCAATCAAATTAAAACAAATCTTGATAAATGCACAATGTTTGAAATGCAGGTTGAAAGCTTGATTTTAACAAGCTGATTCATCATCCATAGTTAAAAAAGGAACATGTATGTTAAAGGTTGTTTTTGAAATGGATCTGACCTCTTCTGAATCGGTGCTGCTCCCCAGCGCTCCTCTCTTGGTTGTAGTTTCCTTATGGTGCTCTTGTGTACATATATCCTCCTTCAGACTTGCCGCCTACATACACAACATTAATGATTAGAGAATTATACAGAGGAATTGCCAGTAAGACTAGCGACTTATCACTATGCAGGGTGTGTGCTGGAACTTAAACAAGGAGAAAGGAAAAGAGAGCTGGTTTTGTGTGTTTTGTGTGTGAAAATGAAAGAGAGAGCGTGTGAGACCAATAGGAAGTGAAAGAAACTGAAGAAGGGGAGTGAAGTCCTTTTCACGAAGCCTTGGACTCTGCCACAAGTAGAGACTTGTTTGACTGCCTTTGATGTTCGTCTTACAACTGTGTTTCGCTGCAGTACTTTGCTCCTTTCATATAGATTTTGGCCACGTGATCTGAAGTGTGTGAGTTGTGGATTTTACTGGGTTGTAATGTATGGTAAGTTCACAGAAAAGTGAGATTTATCTTGGTAATAAGCACTGTCATTGGTCAAAACTTGTTTCACAAGACACAGAACTGTAAGTGAAAAAGAAAAAACACCGGCCCATGGTTGTGGCCACCACACTGCCTCTGCTGAAAATCAACACATAACACACAGAGGAGGAAAAAGAATACTACAACTTTTTAGATCCGCTGAAGCACCTATCTGTTACTATCTGTTTATCTATAGCCCCTCTAGAGGTTATACAATTTTTTTTAAAATACATTCATTAAAAGTGCAGTGTAGTGTGAGTTTGGGGTATCTAGTGGTGAGATTGCAGAATGCCGTTATTTAAATACTCAACAGGATCTAAGTATTTCCTTCAGCAAAGTCACTGCACCGTAAACAGAAGTGACAGACGTGTTTACAGCAACCCAGGAAATTTGTCTTACGTCACAGATTTCTCTGAGTTTGTGTCCCCTCGATTAGTTCAGCAGCCAAATCTGTAATGTCATAGTATAATGTCAACATTTCCATGACCAGGAATGTTAAATTGCATGGAATTTACAAGATAACTCTGTAAGCTTCAATAAAATGGAACTTAATGAACAATAGCTTATATTTCTAACCCAGTAAAATACTGGATACTCAGTGAACAGTTAATTGAACTGAGTCTGAGAGTCAGGACATCACTATGATCTTAGTGTCATGCTCCATAGCTGTGCCTTCTTTTAGATGCAGGTCCTTACAATTTATAATTATTATTTATACGCATACTGTAGTTATTTTACTTAAACAAGTACCGGGCCATAAAAAGAAACTAACTACCAACTGCTACCATGTGAATTTCTGTCTCTAGGGTCAGCGCTTGGTTTGTCTTTTCTGACGTTACCGTAGTAAAATGAAGGTGCAACATGCCAGCCTCTGTGAGAAAGGGACCTGCTCCCTATGTGGATTTCAAAGGCTCATTCTAAGCCAAAGACATATAACAAATTATTTTTAGGCGATTATATACAAATGAACAACTTTTTTCTGCATGTTTGGGTTATTTTCATCAGATATTTTACTGTTTAGGCTTCTATGTTCAAATATTTAAATTAAAAAATAATGCTACCTCTATATAGTATTATTAGAATTAAAAAGACCACTACCCCCACTGAATATAACATAGAATATATCCTACTAATAAATATTGTTTATTACTTATCCATTCATGCCATTTCCTGGTTAGATGCTTAAACATGACTACTATAGTGCTCACAGTAAGACTCGTGTAAACAGTGAAGTGTGAGACATGTCGTCTACTGTATTTTTGGTTCAGGAATTAGAGTTCGAGCTTAATTAAATATCTTTATAACCATAAAGTAATGCTAGCCACATATTTTATTGGACATTCCCATATGCACCTCCAGAACTATTTCCAGTCATAAGAGCACTGACTTTCAGTGACATTTGAACAATTATAGAGTGTTATTAGAAGGCTGTGTGTGGGTGGATGGCTGTAGCTCAATTGGTAAGGCAGTTGTCTACGGACCACAGGGTCAGTGGTTTGATCCCTGGTTCCAGCAATATGTCAAAGTTTCCCTAGTTCAAGACACTAAACCCCCAACAGCCCATTTCCATCCCCAGCTGCACTGTGCCAGCCCAAGACTGTTAGAAATTGGGGAGGGTTGCGTCAGGAAGAGCATCCGGCGTAAAAACTGTGCCAAATCAACATGCGAACAATGATCCACTGTGGCGACCCTGAACTCACGGGATAAGCTGAAAGGACAAAATAAAAAATATAAATAAATAATTAGAAGGCTGTGTGTGACAGATACAAAGTAACTAGAATGTATTTGCTTTATTGCACACGGAGACAACAGGGACAGAGAGGAGTTTTCAAACAATTGTGATGAGAAATGTCACCTGCTCTAAGAACTTCAATGTTGTGTACAATTCCATAGAATGGTAGATGTGTTTGTCAAATACTCATCTTTTGTTTAAATGTTTTATTTAAGTTTTTATTATTCTGTTACAATCACACAATGGAAAATGTTAGTTACTTCTGGATGAAGGCCTTAAATGTTGTAGGGAGCCTTGGAAAGGGACTGTACAACACATGTAGATTTTAGTGTACATGTAAAGTCACGCTAGAGGACTCTGGGTGTGATTATAGACCTACAGTGTAATTATGTTTTCTTCTCTCCATATGGAGACAGCATCTTGTTCTTAGCACAGCAGCGGTGACAACACAGATGATGCTGGAAAACCAATTAAAAAATGCAGGGGTAGGCTAAAACTTGCCTGATTTTTCGTGTAACAAAATGTGACATGGTACACCGTACATGCACATTAGTGGTAGATTACTTTGTAATAGAAAGACTAAGTTTGTATTTTTTAGATGGTGTCATTGTGGACGGTGGTGACTATGCTTTGCTGTGGCTACTGTTGCATTACAATTTTACTACTATAGGAAATCACTGTGCAGTATTTGGTGTTTCAACACACCCACACTGATACACTTTTTCTTTTAATGCAGTACTATTTTTTTTATTATTACCTTTCTATTAAACTCCCCGAAATGGTATCGCAGTGTAATGTACTCACACACCCCCCCCTGCTTCATGGTGTTGCTGTTCTTATGTTTTGTTGATTTCATGTCATGCTTGGATTTACATGTCTATTAACATGTTTTTTATATATATATATATATATATATATATATATATATATATATATATATATATATATATATATATATATATATATATATATATGTGTGTGTGTGTGTGTGTGTGTGTGTGTGTGTGTGTGTGTGTGTGTGTGTGTGTGTAGCAGCAGCAGGAGCAGCAGCTGCCCAAATGAATAGTGGAACATTCGTCCAGTTGCTGCTAAATCATACTAAGTATTTCTTGACCTATATGGAAATTATATGATATAGAAAATATATGTATTTAGTAAATGCTAATTAATTTTAACCACATATTTAGCTGATTTTGGCCTGCATATTAAGTCTGTATAGAGATTTTGTTTGTGGAATTGATTTATATTTACTAAATATAGTGATAATATCAACTTATAATTTTCTGTAATTATAGAGTCATTGCTTTACTTAGTACTGGCCTACGCTTTTTTGTTAATTTCATTAACCTATTTGATACATTTTACTCTAAAAATAAAACCTAACAAAAAATCTACCTAAATATATTATGTTTCAACCTTTTCATACTTAACAGAAATGTAGGTTGTGTGTGGATTTGAAATTACTGTGACATGAATTTTGAGAAGCTCTTTAGAAAGGACTAAGTAATTTGAAACAAATATCGGGGAATCAGGGAACAGTACAGGAATTGGTTCAGTACACCAAAAAAATGAATACCAAATTACAGAATTACAGAATAAATTATACAGTAGTTTTTTTAAATAAAATTACAGACCCAATAAAATGATAAAAAAGTTAAAATTTTGGTGCTGTGTTTTCTAGCTCATACTGTAGCAATTATCTTGGTGAGTTCAAAGTTACTATACCAAAAAAAGACTTCAAAAATTATAATCCAAGCTGAAATAAATAAAAAATAGTGTATAATAAGCCTATCTCCAATTTCACTTGAGATTACACTGCCAAACACTCCTAATTGCAATTCAACAAACTAAATGACTCAGGCTAAACCAAAGCAGAAATAAAATGTGGTGTCAAACTCCCATGCTTTCATGCTTTCCTTGCCCTGCAACCAGACAATGTTGCAGCAACACAGGATGCTGAATTTTATCCTGCACCTAATTGCTGTTGGGATTAGATTCGTTTTATCTGTGGTATTAAACGATTTACAGTAAACTCCTAATGTTGTTTAGCATCTGGTAAATAACATTTGTGAGTAATTCTGCACTGAAGAGATCAAGTTGCCTTTGGCTTATTCACATTGGACATATTGATATGGTGATTCATCAGGTAGGTTTTGTTTCGGTAAATTGCAAACTCCAAAGCACTATGCCTGCACATTAGTGATGCTGAAGGATTACATACATTTTTTGTGGATGGAAAACTGTCAAGTTAACCTCCCCTCATCCCCTCAACATCCCCTCATCCCCTTCCATATGCAAACACACACACACACACACACACACACACACACACACATACACACACACACACACACAAATGCGCACACACAGACACACACAGCTCCTGGATAATGTCAAAGAATGAGTTTTGTGACCTTTTGTGGACAACACTTCTGTATGATGGATCACTTGCATCTCCAGAATCACTGAAAGAGAGGCTAATGTTCAAATTACAAAATGACCAGAACTTTCACAGCTCAGCTCATAACATACTACAATACAGTAACACCAAAATAAGATTTCAGTTTTTAAATACCAGAAAAGCAGTATTTTCTTAAAACTGTTTTAGAATTACTGCATCAAATAATCTGTTGATCTTCCATCAAATCCTTGAAGATGTTAGTACAAATTGCACTCAAAAATTTAATTCCTGTTTATCAGTAAAAATCATTTCTAAAGTCCTACTAAAGCTTAGCCTCTGCAAGATTTAAAGAATCTAAACCATGCTGGCACATAAGTGTTTTATAAAAGTCTCAGTTATGATTAATCTTGTATAAGGCGGCATGTTTTCTTTTAAAATGTAACTTACTGCATTAGTGGAAGCTAAACTGAAGCTTCTGTTTGTTGGGTTATCAACATATTCAGCTCTATTTTAAATGAGGTTTTCAAGAGTTATTGGCACTTGCTGTATGCTGCATTGTATTCACTATAAATTCACACAGAACCATTAATTCAATTGTTATGATGTCATTGTACAGTGATCCTACACACAGTTATGTTTCAGTAGGCTACATACTGACTATACACTGTTTTTATCACCTAGGCTTATTTTTTAATTTAAAACTTTCAATGTTGTTATTCTAGCCATGTTCTAGTCATGTTACTTTAATCAAAAACCCACACCATGATCTTTCCCATACTCTGCAAAACCTTAAGACTAAACCTTAACCCTAAATCAAATAACATTATGGCACATAATACTGGATGATAATGACCCACTTAGTCTGCTAGTATGTGCTACAGCGACCTACAGGCCTACGTATATCTAAGGTGGTTATGAAAAGAGGTGATGTTTCATTAAATGGGATGGTAACATCCAAAGCCATTGCCCAGAACATTGTGAATAACAAATCTGTAATTACTACTTTACAACATCAAATATGTGATTGGCCAGATGAATAAAATCAGAAACAGAACATGGATTTTGGCAATTTTGTTCTTCAACAAATGAAGGCGGCTACTTATTTGTGTTGATATAGAGGTATGAATGCACAATAACTTGCTTAGAAACTGCTAACGGGGAAGCACAGACAATCATCTTCAGGGTTTCCCCCAAGCAGGGCATGAATCACCAAAACACATTAAAAGAGAGGCATTAATGATCACTGAACATGCTGTGAGAGACATTTCTTTGCCTCAAGTGATTACACATCATTCACTCAGTTGCTGTTTTAGGTTCTCACAGATCCCATGACCCACTACTGTTGTTGTGGGCCATAAAACCCATGGAGATATACTACAGTCTACAAATATGACGCTATATAAACTTCATTTGACACAATGAGCCTTTCTGTAGTTCAAGGGCAACAGCAACATATTGTCTTTGCTCGTCCCTTTATCAAGTTTTAAGGTCTTATTTAATTTTTTTATATTTGGATAAGCTCTTTGTAAAAGAGGCTTTTGATTATCAAAGAGCTTTTTGTCACTTTAATGTTTGACAAAAACTGACCTTGCTGTTTATTACCACCATAAAGATTTATCAGTATTTTATAAGACAGTAACTCATTAACCAATACCTAGACAGGTTTTCATTTGATTTCATTTGACATTTTCATTTGATAAAATATGCAGTACAGGATTCAGAGGGAATTTGCCCAAATGACAGGACAAAAAATCACAAACACACATGTGATATTATTATAAGAACAATCTTCTGTTATCAGTTCTGTGGAGTTTTTGCAAAATCAGTTCCATAACCTGGTTTGTTTGGTTTTAACACTCCTATCGCCACACCTTCAACTCACTTGAACTTTGACCACTCTTTTTCCCTGTTTACTTTTTGTGTCCTTCCAATCAACAGTTCCAACAGTTCGAGTCATCAGTGGCTTCGTGTAGAGCATAGTACAACTATTAGTGTTGGCTAATGCCATCCAGAAAATGGCAGGCTGCAATCAGTGCTCCTGCAATAGCCATAAGTAAGTGGAGCTCACTAAAGGAGCAGGACTTGAAATTGCAATAAAATTAGATTTGTTTGTTGAAGTGACTGAGTGCAGGTACCGAGTAGCTAGTAACTTAATTTAAAATCTGCCATGCCACTGTGGGCCTCTTCAGGGCAATGTAGGCTTTTGTTGTTGTTGTTTTGTTGTTGTTGTTTTCAGTTATTTAAACATACAGTATGATCAGATAATTGCCAGGATGATACAATTAATCCACACAAACACAAATACAGGCACTGCTCTGGTCCAGCATCCACAGTGCAGTGGTGTCTCTAAATCTTCATCACCCGTGATCCTAAACTTCAGACTGAAAATGAATGCTCACAGCCATGCAGACAAGCAGACCTCGTGCCCTCCTCAACCACAAGACTCTGCCCATGTCCTCTATTTGAGCCCCTAAACTGTGGGGACAACTCCATCACCCAATCATGAAAGACATTTGTGAGCTGATCTAGACGCTTATCTGCATTTATAAACACAATACCCAGGATATTCTTTAACTATGAAGACTGCTATCACAGAGTTTTATTAGAGGGTTCACCATAAGAGAACTCAGGAAGAACACCCTTGATGGGTGTTTGAGAGTTATTCCATTTCAGACTCTTTAGAAATTTTACATATTCGTCGTTATTAGGATCAGATAACAAGTGTGGCCCAGAGGCTGTATAAAACAATGTCTTGCATAAAACATTGAAATGAGGAACAAGCAATAATTTAAACACATTTCCCATTTAAATAATTTAATTTAATAATATTTAATATTTTTTATTTGGCATAAATTAAATAATATTCTAAACTCGGAAAATGTAGACATTTCACCTTTACTTAGTCTTACCCTTGTCTACAAGCCTTTATAATCGAACTTCATGGCCACCTGGTGGATAAATCCAGTGTTTTTTCCCCCACTATATTTTTTAATCTACTAAATCTACTGAATCTACTGACTTTTCCATAAAAAGGAGCAATAACTTCAAACAAGTGACAGAGCACAAAGAAAATGTGGATAGGAAAGGCTAATGGCATATTTTTGTTAGCTAGACAGTTTTGTTTTTTTAAAACACCTGCAGTTTATCAACATTACATGACAGTTCATCAGATCAAACTTTCCTGACATTTTTGAGTGATATATGCAGATAATTGGTTCAGTTTTAGATCGTATGATTTTAAAGGTCACTCCATTTAACATCTTTGAAAGGTCTCAATGTCACTTTTAGAAATGACTTGTCATTACACTGGTGCATACAAACCACAGAAAATTGCCCTCATGTGATGAAAAAATACTACAGTCACTACATAAACACTGAGACATTAAGGAGCATTATGCTTTTCCATCTGTCACCTGATGATATATCAGTCTCACCATAATCTACCATTTGTTATAGGCATAAAAATGAAGCAAATTAATAATCTTGATTGTAGTGCAGCTGCCTGGTGCAGCTGGCAGGCACAGGACTTTGGGAGATTCGAGACTGGGAGAACACTATCTTGGGATGAAAATGTTGTCAGTGTTCACATGAAAGAGAATAATGCTAGTAATGTACTAGGTTTTCACAAAGAAAATGTGGTGGAATGAAAACTTAGATTTTTTTACTTAGTTAAGAAAAGTATGTGTAAAAGTGCTCTGTTATAAGTAAAGGTCCTGTATTCAAAATTGTAGTTAGTAAAAGGTAAAGATGTCACCTCAAGAAATTTATAAAGAAGTCATTATGTGTCATGATCCATTTAAGAATAATGTATAACCTTGTATTATAACTATTGATTATAGTGGCCCCCATGGACAAATTAAATACAAAAGTAAAAGTGCAAACATTAAAGAATTAAACACATTAAAGAAACCAGAAATGCAAATAGAAAAGAACCTGCAAAACTCATACTTCCTTATTTTAGTGCTTTTGATTTTGAATGTGCTTTATTCTTAGGGACCACTAACTGAAACATTAATGTATTACTTACTTTAATGCATTGATAATGATTGAGTTTATTTTATCTTATTAGCTAATGTGGTTATTGTTTATTTACATGGAGTGGAGTAAAGGTACATTATTTTTATCTGAAATGTACTGCGGGTGAAGTATGAATCAGCAGAAAATGGAAATACTTGAGTAAAGTACCTCTAAATTGTACTTGAGTACAGTGCTTAAGTTAACTTCATTTGAATGTACTCTTTTTATTCCACGACTGGAATAAAAAGGATAACATCATTGCTTCACTGCATTGATACTATAGCGTGATAGGAGTGTACTCTTACCATTATGAACAGATTAAGACAAGGCACATGCAATTTTTGGCAAATATTTGGGAAAGACCTTGCATGCCTATCCATCTCCAAGACAACACTGTTGGCTTACTACATGAAGGACACATTGCACACTCATGTTCATGCTTCCATCATTGTTTTGTGAACTCAGCAGTGACATATGTTTCTGCTTGTGTTATAGAGTATCACCAGTAACTTAAATAGTAGTTGCTGGAAGCCAATCTGTAACAAGATGCAAGTTAGATCAACAAGAACTTGTGATCACTTACTCTCTAATTTCCTAAAGTTGAGAGCATAAGCGATAAGCTTCTACCTAAAAAATGCGGCAATGAGACAGCTTATGGCTTTGCACTTAAAAAAAATATCTCCAGATGTCCATTTTCCAATTCTGTGCTTTAAAAAATATAAATAATCTTAGTTTAAGAAATATACATGATGAATAATGCATAACTTTTTTTTTCTTCACAGTATTACAGTGATGTTTTTAGGCCTTTCAGCATTGCCACTGATTTTGCATGTGATTTCTGGATTCATCTAATACAGGCTGTTGTGCTTGACCGGATCAACATCCTTCTGTCCTGAATAATCAGACTTATCCACACCATAATTCTCTCTAATCTCTAAAGGAACAACGATCTCAGGGAGCCTTGTTATGTTTTGTTTGGATTGTAA
The DNA here is from genome assembly GCF_033026475.1 of Channa argus. Lineage (NCBI taxonomy): Eukaryota > Metazoa > Chordata > Actinopteri > Anabantiformes > Channidae > Channa > Channa argus. Next base: position 18,268,198 of record NC_090199.1, read on the forward strand.
ATGAGTGAAATACAATGTTTGGATATGCATCCCATGCCTTCTGTAAGCCTGGTGGTGTTGTCAGCAGCTTGATGCAGGACATATTTATGTTTGAGGGAGAGTTTATCTCTATGAAACCGGCTCTGAGGAGATCAGAGACATATTTTTGCAGAATCAAGAAGCTAATCTGGCTCAGAGCGTACAGGATAGCTGGCCTACCTTCTTACCAAATGTAGACTCATACTCAAAACTTGACGCCAGTGTTTGCTAAAGCAGAGGATTAGCCGCTACTGTTTGCTTGCACTTTGCAGTTGCTGATGTGTTACTGCATTATTACTGGGCCCAAATGTGTCCTTTATTTTGGCTCCGCTCCCAGATTCTAGCTTCAGAGGGTGTTTTATGAAAGGATGATTAAATGTGGTTCAAGCTGCCTCAGTGAAAAAGATGACCCTATGTGTGATTAACAACACTGAGATCAGCACTTCACACTGAAGTGCTTCCATGTCATTATGAGGTATCCATGTCTGGCAGAGAAACAATTTTAATGTGTGAGATGACTAGGTAACAGCAATGTTCTTGTCAGTTAGAAAAACACTTTATTAGTCATCCATCAAGTTTACTACCATCCCTAATATATATCCCTATATATATATATATAATATAATATTATATATATATATATATATATATATATATATATATAAAATTGTGATCTTTTGCGGATCTCAATCATGTGATAACACACGGTTGCTTAAATTACACATTACCAATGACTGATTTAGTCATTGTTGTAGGAAAAAAGTGCTTCATCTGCTAACTACATTAGGAGAAATAACACATTCATGCTCTTGACATAACAATACGCACTATAGGTTCTGCTGTTTAGTTCAGTGGCAGAGCACATACACCTTCCCTATAGAGAAAAGGAAGCCAATTTCCTCTAAGCTTCTATTGTTCATGCTGTTGGACTGAAATGTTTGTGTTAAGTAGGAGGATGCCAACCTTCTTCACACTCCCTTAAACTGTCCCTTGGTACATATTTGATTTTCAGCACAACCTCTGAGTGCATTATCAGCAGGTCCAGTCGGTGTTTTTACCTCTCATATTGTGGCACAGCTTAGGTCCATCCATCTCTGAATTGACGATGTTTAGAACTAAAGGACTGACCTCGTTGCTGATGGTATTTGTGGACAGTGTGTATTAGCCATTCTAGCTGCTCCTGGGCACTCAGCCACTGTGATTTATTGATCTGAGAACTATGAATTTCACTAAGGTGGTTGAAGTGAAGGCTTGGTGATTTATAGTTTTGTTTACAGGCTGTTGTGGAGACCTGAATCTGGAAGTGATGTGGTGGATGGGAGGTGGTGGTTGGGTGTTTCACAGGAAACATATGTGTCAAAGGCTATTTTAAATTTGTATGCATATGTTTCTGATTTCTGATTAATAATTACGTGCATGCAGGAAGGAAGAAAGGACTTAACTATATTTTGCAACAAGGATGGAAAATTCACAAAGTAGACAATCATACCACATTGGCTATAGATGTTCAGTATTTGAATTTTACAGGAGACAAATGCTGCACTCTGTGAGGTATATCAGAAAGGTACAGTGCAGTGTGATGGAGAAAGACCAAAGCCTAAATGGAATCTAAAGTATTTTCATCCACCTGCAGGTTACACAATCACCATTCTAAGAGACCAAGTGACTATGGAGCTCTTGACAATATTCAGTTATCAATATAACTTTGATAAGCTTAACATTTATCACTCAAAGCACCTTATAAAGTAATGAGTTTAAATGTCACCCAATAGAGAATTGCTGCTAACAGAGTCCCGGTCAGATCATTAGCCTCCACTGATGTCCCCTTGAAAGGCATTACCCTTCATAAATGATACCCCTGTCAATTAGTGATGACAATGGCCTCTGCCAATGCACACACACCTCCATGACCATGTGCTAAGGATTGTTCCACACTAAGACAGTGTCATCTATTATCTGTGCCGCGTAGGTCACAAACAGAAGAACAATACGACATCCATCAATAAAATATTCCTGCAACAGCAATCCCAGCAAATTTAGTGTCAAGTGGTGTCCTTGTTTGAGATCAGAGGGGTTTAGTTTGGATGGAGGGATATGCTGGCAGAGAGCATGACATAAATAGATGTGTGGGAAATGCATGACACAAGAAATGCTGCTTGTAACCTCGAGATGCAACACACACACACACACACACACACACACAAACACACAGACACACACACGTGTGTTCCATCTGTGCCACTTCTGTGCCATCTAAAATTGTCGGCCCCTATTGTTCTCACCTCGATACTCACTGTGGAAAGAAAGGTGTGGGATTTCCAGTTGTATTTTTCACATCCAAGGAGGGAGCCTCACATCCTATTCTGAAAGGGAAATATTTTTCCAACCTGACAAAGCGCCAGAAGTATATTCACTCTTGATATAAACATTCATTTCAAACATCAAGTCCTGTCTGAAATGTAATCTAGTGGTTATGCTCCCCACTGACTTTTACATTTTCATCTAACAGCCTCAGCACGGTATGTCTGAGCTGTAAGAGTACTGTTTGTCTTGAACGTAGCTCAAATCTAAGCGACAGTCAAAATCAATAGATGTTTGAGGAGAAATATTGCCAAATGCTCGATGGTCAGATCAGTCAACCCAAATTACTAAGGCAATACAATGTATGAGGGCAAGACTGTCAGGAAAATGCCAAATGTAAAGCACATTATTTCAGACAAAGAGTATAGAGGGAAAAACAGACTAGAAACATAATTAGGCAACAGATTACTGAGCCTCTCCTTGTTTCCTTTAGGAAACAGCTCCAGTGGTTAACAATTTGTATCCTTGTTTAGTCTGAGTATGGTCATACATAAAAATATATATATTTGATGAACATCTTTGAAGATCACTTTAGATCCTGTGTAAATGGGGTCAACTTTATAGTTTGACACTGTAGCTCAGTTGGTAAGGCAGTTGTTCGTGGACCGGTGGTTCAGTGGTTTGATTCTTGGTCCCTCTTGGCTATGTGTCAAAGCATCCTTGGGGAAGACACTGAACCCCCAGTTGGGTGAGGGGAGCACCTTGCATGGCAGCCACTGCCACTGTGGTGTGGGTGTTCTTTGGATAAAAGCGCCACATAAGCGTCCATTTGCCATGCAGTTTATACAGCTTTAAATCAGTTTTTGCAAACTCTAAAGCTTTAGCGAAGCCACTGTATCTTAAAGGTTTCTTACATAGTAACGAGCTCAACGTTATCTCCTGACTTTGCTGTGTCCCTGAGCTCTAATGAGCTTCATAATTGCTTTGACCTTACAGCCTGCAGATTAAAATATTTGTTATTTTCATGGTGTTGCCCTTGGCCACAGTCCACAGCTATTTTTGATGAAAAATCACTGATAAATCGTCTCATGTCCCTCTAAAGACAGTTACCACCTACACTGTGAACTAAGTAAAGACAAAAAGCAGAGCCAAAAGGGGAGCAGAAATTGGAATTACATTTATCAGGTTGCAAGAAACAAATGAATGATAATGTATTGTAAAACTGATGGATGTATTAATAGGGACGAGCCCCAGTATGTAACATTTTTAAAGGTAACATAACAGCTTTAAAATCATTTTGATAGTACACTGTTTTGTAATGAGGGTAATCTTTGCTCTCTCAATAAGTGTGCCTGGATCGCCAGCTACTAGACTTTGTAACTTTGGAGTCCCTGTCCTAGAGTGCTATAACTGGGTTTATAGCTCTGCACAGGAAACTCAGTATGCAGCAAGAGAGCAACGAAGCAAGGATGAGAAAAAGAGACGGTAACCAGGCAAAAGACTAGAGATCAAAATTAAACTCCTGTTTGTAAATATGGGACTGACTTGTACTTGTTGGTGAGAGATAAAAGAGAAAAGAGGATGCAGGACAGATGCCAAACTGGCTGTTGCTGTTGGACCAGTGGGTAATAAGTTAGCTGATCTGCTACATAACCTACCTAAAGAGGCCTCACACAACAACTGGAACCGCATAAAAGACAAATTGCAAAACAAAAAAAAAACCTTCTAACATTTTTAAATTAGCCTTATACTACAGTACACATATTTGTATCAAATTCACATGCAAGAAAATCAGCTCTGCAATGATCAGGTTTCACTTATTTGATTTGTGATCTTTAACCTCGAAATATGTCAACTAAACATTGCTGTGCAAAGGTGATAACAGACTCATAAAATAAAATCATAACAAACACATTGTGAAACAAATTGTGAAACAATCATTACTCCTAGCTGACCTCTTCATGCTCCTTTAGCTGGGACACTCTGTCTCTTTCAGGTGTGTTTCCTTCATCATGTTTCTGTACAACACAGTGGTTATCATGCTCTGTGACTTGTGTTTACATTTGAGAGGAGGGATATGAGGAGTGTTGAGCTGAATGTCACGTTTCCAAGTTTACAAAACTGCTTCCTGTTTCCACACTACAGTTTGCTTTAGTAAGTTCCTATTATTTTTAGGAATATTGTCATTTTGCCAGAGAGACTTCCAGACTTCCAGTAACACTTCTTTTGGTTTTGATCACCCTTTAGAGAAACCTGGACAAAGCCTGGAACTAATACAAATTTAAAGTTACACTTATATAAGGCTGGGAAGTGTGCTGTGCTGAGGCAGTCAGTTTAGGTCAGGTATATTACTTTGGTGTCAAGGGAGTAGTACCATGGCCATTTGGGCCAAAACAAAATCATCACAAATGTAATTTTAATCCATTTGAGAAAGTTCTCTCAGAGGGTTTCAGAGCTTGATAAAAGTTTGTAAAAAGACTTATGAGGAAAGCTTATCCCCCATTGCTGAATGAGTTTAGCCCTAGTGCTTAAAGCTAAACAACATATTGAAAAAAGTCAGCTTCACTTATAGTTTTTAGCAGCTAGAGAAATTTCCATTTGTTCCATATTGGTGATTACTTTCTGTTGTTTTGTAGAAACCGAGTCTTGTAATATAACGCCATAATCTTCATGCTCTCTTTTCCTAGATTTTGTGAGTAAGTATAGTCCTGTATATAATCATACAGTTGAAAACAAAAGCACCATAATCCAATTTACTTTAGTGCTAAGGTTTTATCTGCTACACTAAAACAAGCTTTCTAATTAGAAATGCAATTTCTCTCTTACCTTTTCTCTCTGGTAGATGTTGAATTATCTCTAATTTTCCAATGCACGTCTCTCCTGCGGTGTGTTATCACACTCATCATGGCACAACCACTATGAAAGCATCAATTATGTGCACTGCTGAGTCGCTTCCTGTTGTAGGAACTATTGTCTCTCAGATACCTCGACATCCTGTCTTTACTACATTTCATGGTGTCAAAGACAGGGCTTTTCCTCCCTGCCTCTAAATTCAAGTGTTTCAGCATTTAAAACAAACTTGTGTTCAGTGTTGGCCAGGTTATTTGAAAACAATGAGAAATTACACCTTATTTATTTGTTTGTTTGTTTGTTTGTTATTCTCCTCTTTTGGGAGAGACCAACTTTCTCCCTTCTAAGTCTACCTGCCCCAAGCTCAAATAAAAACTATTAGTATTGGTATACAGTGTGAGAAGCACATCCAACTTCAGTCTTTTCCTTAGGATATTTTTTTAGCTGCAATGTCTGTGCAACCATGAGTGTGCAATCACAATCTGCTGCTACAGCTGACATAGCTGATACAAAAGTAATCTGCTGGAGAATTTGTGAACAAAATTTATAAAATACTGTCTCCTCTAAAAGTACTTTAACGGCAAGACCTATTCATGGCTCCTCCATAACTCTATTTGAGTTTCTGGACCCAGGTGTTTTGACAGGACTGTTAGGTTGAAGGGCCTTTTTATAACAAGCTCCTGTCCTTCAGAATAATATTCCGGTCACTATTAGAGAGTCGAGCAACCTTATTTACTTGCACTTACAACTACGAACATATTGTTAAATTTATTGTATATACGATTTATTGTTACTGACAAAGACTGATATGAGTCATAAGCTCTGAATTTCAGTTTTGTCAGTTTTTGAATAGTTTTGTTCGTCTTCTTTACGTTCTCCATGTGCACCCTAACATTTTTTCTCTTCTCTCTCCTTATCCTCCATTCATTCGGAAATAAAAACTTGGGAGAGGGAGGGCTAGCAACAGCAGAGTGAATAGAGCTTGAGAATAAACATAAAAATAACACAACGTAAAGGTAAGACACAATTAATGCTCCTGTAATGTTACAGAAACAAGTGACATAATAACTTGTACAGGAGACAGTGAGGGACAAAGCACAGTTTTGGTTCAGTTTTGAAAAAACTTTGAGGCACAAAGGGTTGATTTCAAAGCATGTTATGTTTTATCGTATGTACTGATGCATAGATAAAGATGAAGCTTCTATAATTCAATTTTAATTACCTTTTTATGCTGAAAGGTTTTGAAAATGTCCCCTTACCCCTGCAACCACACCAGCAGGCTGCAACACACTTTACTGGGCTGCAATTTAAATTTCATTTATTTATTTTTTGTCCTTTCGGCTTATCCCGTGAGTTCAGGGTTGCCACAGCGGATCATTGTCCGCATGTTGATTTGGCACAGACGCAACCCTCCCCAATTTCTATCGGGCTTGGACCGGCACTGCACAGCTGAGGGACTGCATTTCCTCTATGACTGGGAATGTAATGAGGTATTAATGGGCTTCTTTCAATAAGGCTTTGCCACAATTTGTTGGACAGTGTCTTTATCAAGACAGTTAACTAGTGCTCTGGCACATCTACTCTGAACTTGTAGAAACAGTATATGCAGGATATATACAAGTATATACATGAATCACTGGCTGATGGACTGTTTTGCTGGTGCGTCATGTTTAGTTTGGACAAAAACCGCTGTGATGAGAATAAATGAACAATAAACAACAACAATAAACTTTTCCTTCATCTTTTTTGAGTCGTGTTTATCCTTCTTTTGATTTTGTAATGTTTAAAGAAGTGTTATGTGAACACAATATGTTGGAAATGTATTTCATTTATTTGTTTTTTTATTAGTTCTGTAATTTTATTTGGACGTTTCTCTATTGCTACACACTATGTAGGTTTGACCTGTTTATAATAAATAAATGAAATAAATAAAATGAAAAAAGGAAAATAGCAACAAATCTCGATATGTTCATTAATAAGTAGCTTTATTTGGAAATGTCATGATAAAACTACATACTGTTTTTTTGACCCTACATAAACCCCTGGTATTTACGATGCATCATTACCTTTTAATTCATGCTATGGTGCATGCATTATTAGTTCAACAGAACGCTGCTTAATAAGGCTTGTGGATAAATCTTTGGTGTCTGCAGAATGTGTCAGCATGCAGTTTGAGTCAGTCGTTACACACACAGCCTGGCACAGCCTTAGGGATGGAGGTAGAGCAGGAGGAGGTCGCTTTTACCGTCATCCTTTTTCAGTTTTGCTCACTCTCCTTTTCCCTCCCCTTTGTTCAGCTCGCCTCAGTTACCCACAGGAGGCCTCCTGGCAAAACTGAAGGGATTTCTTAGCTGGTGGAGTTTTCTGTCATCAATCCTGTTTGCCATGCTTCAGTCCCTGCCTGTCTCTCCATCCCTTTCTCTACTCATCCATCCTTACTTCAGTCCTCCCCTTCACATCCATCTCTCCCTTCTGCAGGTTAGTGAATTGATCGCATTGAAGCCGTGGAAAAGGCAGCCTCTGGGGACAAACACTGAGGCGCAGGTCTGCCAGGCCTTCTGTTTTAATGAAAAGCTAAAAGCAATCACACTGGCACACACAAAACCCTCATACCCAGACACGCATACAAACTGACACGCGTGTACAAACACACACTGGAGCTGGCTTGTGGGCAGAACTGGGTACATAATTACCTATGTGCTGTGGAGTCCCAGTGGCATTTAACAACTGGAGTTACCACCTTGTTTGCCTGCCAAATGGGAGATTTATGTCAGAATGTCAAGAGGATTGTGCTTTATGGTGGAAACAAGTGTTTGTGGTGAAAATTAGGTCCCTTGTGTGGATAGGTATAAATAAGGAAGTTCACTTGTGTTTAATGGTAGGTTGTCGCTAAAGTCAAGGGATGTTCTAACATGGGCAGGGCCAGAGAACCTAGGGAACAAAAGAAGAGCCTAATGTCTTACAGGCTGCTGTCTAAGAGGGAATCGATACAATGTATTGATTGCTGCTGGTGATAAAGAGTTGTAGGCCAAGACAACATGTGTTAGTGTGGTGTAGAATGTGTCCAGTGAATGTGCAGCATGTTTGTGTGTGTTTACTGTCTGCTGCATTCCATGCATTTTTAATTCTGTATAACTACTAATGCAAAGCAGCCAGCTTCACACCAACAGGATGTGAACATCACAACTATTTCAGCCTTAACTATTCTGCAGTATGTGATAAATATTGACCAAAACCATAAACGTCCTGCTTTTGTGTCTGTGGATAATTCTTAATAAATGAGTTCTTTTAGTGTGCTGTATCATTTTTAAAGCCCTAACAAGCAGATGTGTCTCTAGATAGGACTAGATAGGCAGTTTTGTCCAACAATAACTGTAGTTGTACTTTTACTTTTGCTTGCTGCATTAGCTCTGGCCTAAATTGTCAAATTATGTGAATATATTGTGCAGATGTAGTAAATTTAAATGAAATGTTTTCTAAATGTATTTGTCTGTTAAGTCAATATGTAATTAGGCTTAGCGCCATCCAGAAAGTTTCCCCCTTGGTGGAGCTATCTGGGTCACTACACATTCACAAACTGCAGCTGTCGCTGCCGAGAGAAGTTGCTCAGCTGGAGGGTTTAGATTTGTTTGTGTGTATACGCACACTGCTCACCTGTGTGCCTCATGCCACAGCCACACAGATGAGCTGTGTACTGTATGTATTTTTGGACTTGACCTCCCCATTCTAGCTGATCAGTAATGTAACCAGCGGCTACTCAGTGGCTCCTGAGGTCTGGAGTAATTACCTCCTGGAATACCTGACCAAAGGTAATGGAGGAGCTAATTACTTTATATTTACATTATACTTTAAGCAGTGTTCTTTATCCCCAAGACATTGTGGGGTGGGTGGGGGGTGGGGGTTGAGGGGGCTCAGAAAGCACATATACATTCACCAATGACTGACAAGCATTCATAAACACGTTGTACATAGTAATATACTTGAGTGCTCAGGAGACAGACAGACTTTGTCACCTCCCTGCACTCCCCATCTTTACTTCCTAGCCTCTCTCACTCTCTTTGCCGAGTCAAGCAGATAGCCATTAACCAGTATTGGTCCCAGGGGCTAGGCTCTCACATACTGCACATCTATGGGAGCATTTCCATTCAGCAAGATGGCTCACCCCCTCGCCTTACTGTGATAGCAGTGCAGCCCAAGGGAAATAAAGACAGTTGCAGCCAAATCAAATTGGCAGCTTGGTGGGGGGGGGGACCATGGCAAGGATCAGCATATTAGTGGCCTGTTTATCCTCTTTCTGTGGCACTTCTTGATCCAAGCCGGAGGTACTTTAATGGTTTAAAATGATTAACATTGCCAGTGTTGCAGATTTGATTGTCATTTGGGCTAAATGCCACAGATAGAAATGGGAGATCGTTTTTAAAAATTCAAATATAATGTACATTTATGCATTGTACGTGTAGAACACCTTTAGAGTGCTTGTGGCCATAGAAACAAACACCTCCTCTCTTCCTCTTTGAGATTCCACTTTCAGCAGTTGTACGCTTGTTAGCCCTTTCAGCAAAGGCAACAGTCATGGTGTATTATCATGGGCCACTGAGATAAAGGCCAGTGCGTGACAGGAGTTAGCAGGTCACTGTATTCGATGACCTTTGTAGATAAGACTGATACAGCTTTGTACTGCACTATTGTAAGCACTGCCCCACAGTAGCTGAGAGGTGAGTTAGCTATGGGATTATATGGGATTAGTAAAGTGATTTAGAATATATCTGTGTGTTTAAATAATGTATGTGTGTATTGATCCATTTGTTTCCACAGCTGCCTTTGTATGCACCCGCTTGCTTTCAGCTTGTTAATGATATGTGGCCTGACCTGTGAGAAGGAAATCAGTGTCATGTTGTTCATCATCAGCTCTCTCTCTGCCTCTCTTCCTCAGCCGTCAGCATCTTGTTATACGACTGGCTATCAGCCTGATGGCCAGCCAGTTTGCTAATGGTGTCAGCGGACTTCAATTAGCTCTCGCCACACTTGATCGCACCGTCCTTTCTGCTGGAGAGCGCCCTTAAATTGTCTGAAATATCAGAGCCATTAAGCGAGAATGGTTAACGGGAATTTAAACAGAGGGAGAGAGGAGCTGGCAGACAGAGACACAGTAACATCATGCAAGCAAGCTGTTTCAGTTTGTGTTTTCTACCCTGCTGACTGGTTGAAGGTGGCTGAACACATTATGTCTGCACTGCTGCAAGTGATGTTCTGTGAGTCTGTACACAGACTTTGTACAATAGAATTATCCAGAGCATCAATGGTTTTATCTTAGTGTGAGTATATATGAGCTTTACCCAAAAGAAAACGTTAATGTTACTATTTTGTTGTTATTTTTATCACAGTTTTACTAAAGGGGTGTTTCTGTGCATTTAAAATGTAAATTGTTTTTCAGTCCTATCTCCAATGTTACCATTAAAAATACATATAGTGACGCATTAAAAAGTGCAAACGTTTCCTTAGCTGTTTAGTGGAAACGTACCTAGATTGTACCTAGATTTTGTCGGTAATGACAGCAATATTGATCAATGTGTCTGAAATTCTCAGCAGCAGACTTTGAGTGTCTTATGCACAACAAACTATCATTGTGAATATAGATTTATGGATTTCTCTTGGCCCAATACTAGTGCCAATTCAGACCCAGTCTTCTTTTGTGCTGCAACAGAAACCTTCCAGTGAGATTAAAAAGAATAACTGTGGGCCAAGAGACATGCATAAGCTTTAAGGGGAGGCAGGTGATATTTTCCACACTTTTAGCTTTTCACACAAAAAGCCAAAGTCTATTGTATAAGAGTGGGCATAGCTACAGTGTGTTTAAATTTGTGTGAGTGGACGTGAAATAGAAGTAGAATGGGAAACTGTGTGAAGACACCCCCTTAGACCTGAAGAGAGTGGGCACTTCTCTCCTTAAGCATGTGGGACTTAGAAAAGCTGAGAAGAGAGAATTTCTTTTCATCTCATCAAGCGACCGAGGGGCAGAACACATCTAGCTTTGAGTGTGTGTGTGTGTGTGTACAAGTACAATCTTTCATGGCCAGAGGAGAAATTTAGGCATAAAGGCCACACATGACAGTGTGCCAAATCAAGTATTGGCATATCTAGGTTGTCTAGACACAGCAGGTGTCTTGAAATAGAATCCATTTATTTCTGTCTCCCTGCTTGTGAAATGTTACTACTTTATAGCCAACCAACACCGACTGCCAAACAATGCTGAATGCAAACGCAAGGTGCTGTTTCCTATAACAAAGTCTGCCTTATAAAACTAAAATATAGATCTAGAAGTACTCTTACACCTTAAATCAAACAGCCGCCTCATGTGTTACATAATTAAACAAAATGCCTTTGATTCCCACATCTAGACTGTACTAAAAATTTAAATAACATCATCAGAATAAATGCAGCATAAATGTATTTACCTCCAAGACTATTGGAACCTAATCACATAATAGTCGTCTTAGCGGATAATGGATAATCACTTATTGATGAGCTAAAACTTCCATTCATGTCAGAGAATAACACAAGAAGCTGTTTCAACTTGTCAATGTCACATTTTAATGAGTGGCACAGTGATCAATCACTAGTGACAGGGTCCTCCCTCCCAGTGACTGAATAAAGTTTGTGAATAGCAATATGTGCTCACTGTAATATGATACCAATGATGGATTATTGATTGCAGTGTCAGGAATCTCCTTGCATATTTCTTGTAATTTGACATAGAAATACATATAAATGGTGCCTGCATATTAGGTGTGTAACACTCCTGGACATGCACTACCGACTGTATATGTGATATTTCAAAACCAATTTTAAGCAATAAAGCTCATTACTGCTCAGTGAGATTATTTAATAATGTAAGCCAATAAGATTCATAGAATGGCTTTTATTTTGTCATGATAGAACACGATAGCTGTCACTTACTAAAATCATGAACTTTGTCCTACGGTTATCATTGAGTCATTGTGTCAAAAATTATTATTATGCTATATTATGATTATCAAGTACATACATGCTGTACTAGAATAAAATGTTTGAAAGGCGTAGAAACCGTAAATAGGGGATCTCGGAAAGAGGTCAACTGATAAATCAATTGGTCATGAGTGCAAAGGAAACAACATTGTGAGAAACTAAATTATGAGCAACCATCTGAAAGTCACGCTACTGCCAAGTAACTTTACAGCAGCCTTGACAGTGGAAATTATACGTACACAAACACACACACCCTGACACACATACACATACATGCCAACACACACAGATAGTATATTTCAGTGTGTGTGTGTTGTATAAGATAAGTACTGCAATCATTTATAATATCCTGCTCTAGATTTCTTCTGTGTGTGGGTTAAGCTTCCTTCTGTAATTCTCACACACTTTTGGCCTACAAAAGATAGACAAAATGATTTTCCCCTATATGTCTCAAATATCCCCCATTCCAGGCAAGTGTGAAGCTCAGTAAAAAAAATAAACAAAGCAGTTTTGAACTTGTTTCCAATCCACTTCATTTGACTTTGAGCGTCATAAATACTAAGATGTGCTGCATAATGACAAGGACTTGGCTTCAGTTTTCCTACAGCTTTCCTACTCTCTGATCCTCTCATCACAAATAAACCTTAATCCTGCCAACTGACTGATGCTCACGGCCGGGCCTTCAAAGTCAGAATGTGAAATGACACTTGACTGCAATTTGCATTTCATGATGAAGGCCTCTTGTAAGGTAATGATTTTATCCCTCTCCTGCTGAATCAATTAAAAAGTCAAATTGTCTGATACCTGGTCACCCACGCTGGTTCTCCCAATAATAGGCTCGGTCTAATTTTGGTTTAAAAAAAGAACATTGTTGGGTATCAGATGAATAACACTCAGCTGTTGATTCAGCTTGAGTCTAAAACCGCCTGCTGTTCACACGCCTGTGATCAAGGAGTCTTGCAGCTCATTTTAAGTCTCCATCCTTAAGATCAACCACTGGGCATGTTTGGCTTAGGATCAGACAATATCTGCAGGTTTCCAGAGACATGTTGTCCCTTTCATTTTTTCCTTTAGTTTTCTATAATCTACGTAAAATGTTTGCAGCACCATCAGTTCAAAAGTTAAAAAGAAAAGAAATAAAATGAGGGGAATACAACATGTCTGTTTCATTTTCAGATGTAGTGATATACAATAGGAACATTTTTAATTTTACCACTGCTGCTGCTGAGATGTGTGGGCCCAGTGGTCAGAGAGATGGTTGCTGGCTTTCTGTGTTGGTACTGATCTTTCAGTTAAAGCAGAAGTTAAGGATGCTGTGGTTGTGGAGAGGATGGTTACTGTGTCAGAATATGGGTGTCATCATCATTCACACTTCTTATTGCTATATATTGGCATTGATGCCTCGATTGAATGGTATAAATGATGTAAGCAGAGGCGTGAAATGAAAGACAAAAATTGATTGGTTCATTGTCTGTCGTGTGTGATCAACATGGTCACGGCTAGTTGTGTTTTTCTTTTTAGTTCTCTCTTTCTATTCTTTTGTAAAATATATAGTTTGCTACAGTTTTGGATGTCTTTGTTTTAAATTCAGGTTTTTAGATTTCAATTAAATAAGTTTTAAATTGTTTTACGTTGTTGCTATAGAGTGGAACTCTATGCCAATGTGTTAGGTGTTGACCTGCTGTTACAGAATACTTATGCAACCTGAACGCTGCACATATTAGCATCATCTAGTGCTCTTATTATGTTCACGAGAGCTAAATTAAAAAAATACAGTACTTCTCACTAAGTAAAACCAAAAAAATATTCAGTTTAAAATTTATTTTAGCTCACAATCGTTTTAAAAGCAAAAATTAATTTTCTCATTTTGCTCATTTGCTATTTGTTCACATTTAACAAATAATCTTAATTCCTGCTGTGTTAAGCATGAGCACAGCAGAGCTTCTCTCTACTCCACTACCATCCTGCAAGAAACACCTGAACTCATTTGCTCATGGCGTTACAAAGTGATTGTGGCATCTGCTATCTAGATTTATGACTCTTGTTACAGCTGGAGAAAAATGAGAATGAAATTGGACACATTTATACAGTGCTGTATAAAGAACGGAGTGAAAAATGATGCATCTACATTGACAGATCTCTCTCTCTCTCTTTGCCTTCATTTCAGACACACATAAACAAACACACACACTCAGACACACACCATTGTTCTCGAATTGTAGTAAAGAACTGCCGTTGTTGCTTGTGGGCGCGCCAAATTGCCAGCACGCGTGAGAGATGACGCCAGTAGCTTTAGACCTCCCCACTAGTGATTCATTGCTTTAATCACTCTGGCTCTCCAACCTCTCACCAACCATGGCAGGGTTCGACACATCACTGCCTTCTCCGAGCCCTCGCACCATTTGTCCTATTTAGGACACTGTCTCTACCCTTGTAGACAATTAGATGTAGAGTGTACAGTGTAGTTTGGGGAGAAAGTTTGGTAAAACCCAGCACAGCTTGAATTGCAGGTTGAGTTGCTGTAAAAATTACCATGCAGTCATCCCCAATTCAGCTAAGACAGTAGTTTCTTGTGTGCCTTAAATCATATCAAAATCACAAACTTGAATGAAACACTTTTCAGTTTAGGCCAGTGTGTCTGATTATCCAGCTTTCAATTTAATCTGACACTGCAGGAACAGTAAAGAGCAACCTCTATAAAGCTCTATTGATTTTACCCTTGTCTAAGTCACAAGCCCATGTTTTGTTCGGATTTCCCTATGTCTAGTAGCTACCGTGCCACCGTTCTGTAAAACCTGTGAGACAATAAAGGTAAAGAAACCTCATAGATGGCATTGATTCACTGTCAGAGTGCAGGACATGGACTGAGAAAGTCATCCCGGGACTCACTTCTCACACAGCGATAAGAGGTAGATCTGATGTCAGCTCTTCCCATTCACTTCCACTCAGTTTCTAGATTGCTTTCGTTACTCTCTAATTCACTCCATTTATCGCCTGAGCTTCCACGACCGTCCTTTCGTGCACTGTGTTCCCCAACAAAAGCAGAGCAGAAAATTACACACAGATGCGATGGCAGATCATAGTTACTCTGTGTGAAACTGCTGAGAACAGCAGCAAGTAGGGCACGCAGCTGGGAGGCTTCGAGGTTTACACGCTGTGGGATGTGGATGTTTCACTGCCAGTGAGAGAGCAGGATTCAGCTCCCATGACGGGAAGCCAAGCGCTTTAGCCAGAGAGGCTTAGAAGAAGCTAGTGTTCACTCCCTATGTTTTTGCCCTTTTTGCCAGGCTTTACTGACAGGAATCAACAACTATCAACCTCACCAGTTTACACTGAAGTCATTTGGCAACATTTTTTAATCAATTTGCAGTTCAGTGTTTTGTTTAAAGAGGGTTTTACATGTGAATTACAGGGTCAGAAACTGAAACTGAAGCACAATTTGCTTTACATTCACTAAGATTTATTTACTAAATGTTTTCAGCCAACTTATTACTTATATGTTCGGCTCTTTGTTTAAATTCCCTTGATGTACTGTATTCCCTACATATCCTATCCACAGAGCCATGGGAACAATAGATTACACATTTTGAGTTGCATGAAATCACCATTTTCTTTACCTTTTGTGGATAACTGAACTGAGTTTGTGTAGTTGTATAAGTACATTGTGCACAATTTCCACAGCTAGAGATTGGTGTGATTTAAAGGTGCATGTTTTTGTACAAGATATTAAGAATTTCTCAGTTTATATCTTATGTTCTTTTATGTTTTTTATGTAAGGGATTTTAATTTTTTTTATATTTCAATAGTAAGTGCTTGTGTTTTTATTGATATCTGAGACTGAGACAAGATTGGTTCTGTTTCACTATTTTGTTTCCTTTTCCCATTTTAGGTCCTCTATTTTATACTGTCAATTGTTTTTCCTCTCTTCCTTAATACATTTATTTTTATATCATCTCTTCTTGCCTGAGGGTAGTGCTCTAAATTACATAAATTACATTTTTTACATATTCTTTTAAGCAGGGCTGAATCTAGTCTGTCTGATTTGGGGCGTGCAATCAGTGCATTGTGTTACAATACGTATTTTCCTTATGGTTTTATGTGTTTGCACATTTGATGTTATTTTTACCACTTTGTTACTGACATCTGAAGAGAAGTATTATAGACTGGATCTCTGGATAGCTTGTGCAAAAGATATGGCTCAAGAAATTACTTTAACAAATCAATATAAATGTGCTTCACCAAGACATATTCATTGTGCATTTTTTCCCTTGTTGATTTTAGAAGAGTAGAGAGGTCCACCTCTCTGCTGAATAGTTTGAACAAGTGAGCAGTGAGCTTCGAGTTCTCCTTCTGAACACCTGATTAGCTAAATCCACCTAGTGATAAAACCTGGTAGCATAGTTCAACCGGCACACATACGACATAGCTCAGCCAGGTGACGTGCCATTGTACGAGAACTTGACACTGTGGTATTAAGCTTCATTAATTCACATACTATAAATGTTCACGACTTATCCAACATCATTATAACCAGGTGTACCAATGGTAAACAAATATGTCATGCATTTTATGTATGATTTCCTGAGTTATGGTATTGTATTTTTTTTCACATCTCACTGTAGGGAGATATAACTAGACATTTGAAAAGAGAAGGAAGAGACTCTCCTTTCTTTACAGCATGTTGGCCTAATTGTGTGTGTATGGCTACAACATCTACATTAAACTGTATAGATGTATTGGCTACCACTGCCAGGGCAAAGTGTGTGTGCTGCCAGCTGCTCAGTGTGTAAAGCAGTCAGGCAGCCAGAGACAAAAAAAATGCTGTTTGAATCACAATGCAGGGATCAGCTCCTTTCTGACTCTGCGAAGATGCGTTTGGGATCTTATCAGTACTGTATGTCTGTCATCCAGAGTGTCAGTATTAGGGCCCTCAGTGGCCCCGTCAGCCTTTCTGCTTTGGCGTTCTTTAGTGATGCCACACTCAGCTGACTGCTCCTTTCAGTCTGAGGGCTGCTGGCTGTCAGAACAGGATGCCTGACACTGTGTGTGTGTGTTTGTGTGTGCGTGTGTGTGTGTGTGCGTGTGTGTGATTCTACACACCTGACGAGTTAAATCAAGTACAACTGTTTTCTAAAACACTTCTCTGTAGATCAGTGTTTTTTAAGCGTGGATAGACTTTGGATATGATTTGTGTTCCTGTACCCGAAGCCACAGATGCACAGTTCATATATTTTCAGATTATCTCTATCTGAGCTTGGTACTGCTTGGTCAGTAGAGTGTAGATGCAGACTTGCAAATAAAACACCTCTGTAATACTTTTGATCCTGTGTACCTCAAGCTGAACTGGTCACAAAAAAAAGCATAATACATAATATAATCTGCTCATATTTCATCACCTTTTACAGGATGTATCAGTGAATCTAATTTGCCTTTAACGTTGCCTAAACATTCAACAGAAATAGAATCACTCTGTCCTGTTTTTTTATATTTGCAAAAGCTCTCCATACATATATTATCAATTCAACATATCAATTATCCCTTGTTGTCTCAATCAATTGTACAATCAATTGTCTTATACAGTTTTATTTCTTATGCAAAGATAGAATTAATGTTGGATTCCTAATGCCAGTTATTGTTTACAGTAAACAATTTGGCTTCACTGGGTTTTTTTTGAGAGTAATTCTTTTGCTACTCTTTCCAAATCCCACACAGACTCACGCAGATCCACTGTGTAGCTGTCACTCACCAGCTGCAGAGATGCTGCGGGTCGGGCTTTGCTCTGAGGTGCCATTATGATATTTGCATGTTTGTTTGACAATGTGAGTCTGTGAGTGCTTGTCTCTGACAGTGTGTATGTTTGCGTGTGAGTGTCAAACCACACAGGAGATAAAAGTCAAACTGAAAAGTAATGAAAATGCAAATGGTCTTTCAACGTGCCGACCTGTGCTGTCAATCAGCATCACAATGCTCCAACGCCTTTCAACCTCTCACAAAACGTCCTACAATCAGCCTGAATGTGACTGCGACAAATGACTCCACCAAACCATTTCCCCCGTTCATTACAGATAAATCAATCTCCCTCATTGTTATGTTCTCTCCTCATGTCCATTTTCTATCCCTCCATCGATTTCTGTCATACCCCCATTTGTCTGAACTGTTTTGTCTTTATCCCTTCTTTCAACATTTTCCCTCGATCCCATCCAAAGGTTGGTTTTGTCATTGGTATGAAAAAAGCTGGTGAAATGAAAAACGATAAAGTGAACAGGTAGTAAGAGGTGAATGGGATGATTAACGATTTGTAATTAACTCTGGGCTGTGTTTTCAATTACAGTTCAGAGGTAATGGATTGTTTTTTTGTTTGTTTTTTTGTGACTGAGTCCAAACTCCCATTTAGCCTGTCTTTGACTGGTACACCAGGGAGGATTGGATGAAAGGAGTGAGTTTGAGACAAAAAAAATAAGTAAATGGGGTTTAATTCAATGTCGGGTTCCATTTCCTCTCTTATGTTCATTCAGTTGTAAACATCTGTGCATCTGACAATCCGGTTTTGTCAAGAGGAGTTTTCACCTTTGATTGAGCAGCGGCACAGACTTGTATCCTACAGATATGCAAAAGTTTTGTGTTGTAGACCAGATGACAGATATAAAGCAATAGTAGACTGTGTTGCCTCTAGCAAACAATAACAGCAGTACATGCAGTTCCACAGCAAGACTGTTTCAGCAACAAGTGAAATCTCCTAATGCCGCCAATATGAAAAAAAAGCAGACTTATGTGCGTTTAGAAGGAATGGTTTCACAGGGCTTCTAATCTTAAATGATCTTAATGTATAGAATATACATTAAACTCTCACCAAACAGTTGCATATTTTCCTTTTCTAGCAGACCTTAAAAAAATCACAGCATCTATTTATAATCTTGTTTATGGATAACTAATCTAAATTTTAAGAGGTCATGTGATCTGATTTTAAATGTGTGGAATAAACAGTTAAGCATGTTGATTATCACATATGGTTGTAGCATTAATACGACAGAGCTTATGTTTTTAAGTAACATATATAAATTCAATTCAGGTGAATTTAATTTGACCTTCTTTATCCTTTTGAATGCACATGTCCAACTATTCAGTGTTTCAGTACTTATTGCTTAAGATGCTGTTTTGTAAGAAGGTGACCACAGAAATCACACTGTGATACATATATTGTCTCTGATCCATGAATCGACTACTAAATGTTCGGGTTCAGTGACAGTTTGCATTAATCAGTCCTCTCTCATTGTGCTGTTCCCATTTTGACATCGTGAGACAAAGTCGACACCTAACAATTGACAAGTTATTGAGACATTGACATTATGTGTTGTGGTAAATCCACCATTGTTGTAAGCTTTTGTTCCAATAAATTGTTCAAAGAAATTCAAATGAAAAAATTCCCATTGCATTCTTCTACTTAAATATCCTACGATCATGATAGAATATCAGTTTAGCATGAACTTTTTTCATTTTCCATAACTTTCACAGGAAAGTCAGATATCCCTAACTTTTTCTGAGTAGTGTGTTGCAAACCAAATGACATAATCATTCCAGCAATATCTTTGTAGAGTCACTTCACTGTAGCAAGAGAAGATCTGCTGTTCTTTGACAGCAGTCGGTGGTGCCACAGCAGCTTTGACTGTTGAAAAAAAACTCATAATTTTTCACATCACATCATTTATTTGGTTTGGGTTGGAGGTGCAGACATTTGAAGCAATATTTGTCACTTACTCTACTTGTAGATTTGAATGATAGTATAAAGCATTTACATACCTTGTTTTCTAGAATCTCCTTGAGGAATCTTTCTTTCTGGTTACTGTGTAATGTAACTTTTTGTAACCTAAGAGTGACATTGTTTTTATTCTGCAGTTCTTTTCTAGTGCCAGTGAAAAGTAAATTACATAGGCTGTCACGGGTGGATGACACTGATATGCAATTTGTCTACATGATCAGAGTTTGGGGTTTGATGTCAGTCTGTTGTCCTAATCTCTATTTCTCTTGTGACAGCACCTTCTCTGTTGAATGACCTGCATAAATGACTTGATTAGAATCACATTTTGTTAGCTGACTCTTCTCACACTTTGATCTAGCAAGATGCATTTAGAAATGAGGAAGTGGCTTTGACCTTTGCTGACTCCTGAAACAGAAAATCAATTATTGCAGCTGTCCTGATAAACAGCTTCTCCATTGGCTCAAATAGCAGAATTCAGCCTTGTGTCAGATACATATAATCTGTAAAAAACACCATTTGGAGATGACCAGTATTAAGTAAAAGATGCTTTTTCACTTATATCAGTTAAGGACAACTTTATATTTCACTATCATTTAATTTAACATGGAGCTTTTGAATCTGAGGAAATGTTCAGATTTTTTGGGGCAGAAAGCATTTTTACTTTCTCTAAAAATTAGGCTAGAAGACAAGCTGTGAACAAATGACGGGAGAATTTCTGTTTCACACTTTCACAATTTAACATGTGAAAGTCAAGCATGCTTGAGATAATCCCATGTGCTTTCCTCCCACATTACAAGATTATCACTGTTAATCATCCAGTGCATGTCTGTTCTCACTGTATCCAGTCTTTAAAACATTTTAGAAGAATCTTGCTTCAAGCTGTTTAGTCTGCTCACCGCATTAATCATAAATGCATGTAAACAAAACCATAGATAGAGGAAAGGCTTTGCAAGATCATCATTATCATCTCAAAATAGGGGGACTTGCTAAAGTTATTACTGTGACACAGAAATTTATCAAATGCCATTTTAATCTTTTCGTAACTTTGTGGGATTCTCTGGTTTTGAAGGATTTTACACATTATCAATTTGTCAATCTATTGAATTTGGTCCACAACCAAAAATACATATAATTCCAGCAATGTCCTCTTAATAAATTACATTCAACAAGACAATGTCTTTAAAATTAGTCTCTCTGCAAAGATTTGTTTTTATATCCCATCAGTATGATGCCTTTGCAGTGTAATTAAGAACATTTCCATTAATTTCTGGCTTCTGTCTTTGTAATAAGATTATTCTGCTCTAAGCTCGCCTCTTGCTTGTTGCATGTGCACAAATTAACTCACACCATGTGAGATGCTATCTGAGGCTGTTCCTGTTATTTTCAAAGTCATTTCTCTCCCATAAGTGGGTTTGTTGTGGCTAAAATCAGATAACAACTTTGTGGACCTGATAAAAGAAGTTCTTGTGAAACAGTTAAAACAAATGTCCCTGCATGCTCTCCTCCTTTTGTCCCCTTCTGTCGATAGATGGATAGTGCTTCTTCTCTAGTTTAGTCATCCATCCTACAAGAAAATGTGTTAAGGACACCATATGTAAGGCACTTTCTTTCTTGATCTATATTTCACTTGTTCGCGTCTCTTTGTGGATGTGTTTGCCATAGTGTGTGAGGATCTTACAGCTCCTTATATGTTCTGCCACAACAAAAACAACAAAGCTATACAAAAAGAGAAAGGCCAGCAACACCAAATGTGCAGCACACAAGATGAGGTAATAAATGCCCTGAACAGAAGGACTGTCTCTTTGTTTTTATTACAGATTGCCTGCTTCTTCAGTCCCTGTGGTGACTTTACAGAGGCTGGTTAGCTCAGCCTAAGGCTAGATGCTGTTTCAAGGTAGACAGCTCATTAGGAACAGTGACAAGCGCTGTGGCAGAGACTTAACCTAAGAGGAAGGGGGACATGACTCACAAATACTTAAGTTGTGAAAGAATTTAACTTAAAACCTCCTCGTTACTTCTGTGGAAATAATACATTTCACTGCAGTGGGAAACTCTTTACATTTTAAATATGCTTCTATCCCATAGTTTCTAAAGATTTTCACTGGCAGAGAGAAAAGGACAACGTCTTCTTTTTGTCTGTAAGTTTTGTTTTGTGTTTTGTTAATGTCTCTTTCTATCTGACAGGATAATTTTAGACTTCAGTGATGCTTACTACAGTATGATCATGCGCATGAGTATACATTAATGTGGATGAAAAGGGATTTATGCACACACACGCACGCACACACACACACAAACACACACAAACAAACAAAAGGTGTAAAATCCCTGTTTGCCTAGTGGAGTCCTACTGACAGAGCAGAACTATTCCCACAACCCGCAGAGAGGGACAGCGTGCGTGGGCGGTGGGCTGTCAGTCAAATCCACATGTATTGGGGCAAGTGATGCATGAAGGGAGTTTGAGATTTCACTGTCATCTTCGGTCAGGTCCCCTGCAGATCTTCCTCGTCTGCCTCCACTTCTCCTCCAATGCTCCACTGGCTACAAAGACTGCATAATCTGTGATACAAAACTGACTGTAAATCATTTAACAGAACAAATAAGGTGCACCCGACAGATTTCCTTCCTCTCGTGGTCGAGCTAATTCCCTCTGTATTACTGTCATATCACCTTTATGTTAAATTTTAAATAAAATATTTTATTTAGCGACCACTGGGGGCATTGGCCATTTTTAATCAGCACTCTCACCTCAAACATTCTTGTATTCGCTACTATTACAGCTGCTGCTGCTCTGAGTACTGTTGCTACAGTAACGCCGCCTGCCGCTGGGTGCCGCTGTTACCTCCTGATCACGATCGCTGTCCGTGGTGCTAAAATGCTTACTACGGAAAACATGTGCCTTCCCATAATATCAGTCACGTCACCTCTAATACGCACTCACAATCTAGATCCAAACGGGACTAAACTGTGACCAAAGAAAAGTAAACCAATACACAATGCCATAATACTACAGTGGAACTGTATGTGTATTAATTGTTCACAAGCATCTCACTTCACACAAAAAAGGAAAATACTTTTCCGATGAGCCACTAGAATCCACTTGAGGGGGTGAGTGATCTACTCCAACCGCCCTATGTAGCTGATCTCCACACAGACCACATAGAAGACCGGGTTACAGTAAAATGGCAAATGCTCTGAGGCGTACTGTGGCAGAGACAAAGGACAAAGTCTTGAGCTTAAAAGCCGTAGGTGGCGCCATGTAGAGGTGAGTCGGCCGCTGAGGTTTCCGATCATCCGGATCTGCACTTCACTGTGCCGCTGGACCAGCGTCAAGTCTGCCTAGAAGCTCCAAGGACACAGGAAATAATTGGAAAGTGCCAATCAAATAAGAGAACAAAACGTGCTCGAGGTTTAAGTGCTTTAGCTTATCTCTAAGGTAATGGATTCCCATTTTAACCAATGAGCTAATTTATTATCTGAGTAGGCTACTGTTACTTTAAAGCCCAACAACATTAAACAACATACGATAGAGGCAATTTTACCCAACAGCACAGAGAAAAGAACTACATCATACAATTTGTGTGTACAGGAGCACATTTATTATTTATTTTTTTCAATGTTTTTGCAGGTGACTATAAACCTACATGTATTGATGCGTAGCTAACCGTCATCATCTCAGAGGCAGTTTTATAACAAACAAAGAAAAATCAGTTTGATTGTGCTTTTACTTTGAAATTGCGAACCGGACGTCGAAGCCCTCACTGCAGCTTGCTTGGCTCTTGAGAAGTGAGTGAGTACGAGGCTACACGGCTGAGCTGCCACACTGCCGCTGGTTTGGCAGTGAAGTTAAAACGTCCGCGAAGCCAGTCCCCATCTCTGTGAAATCCTCCAGAGAGAAAACGGAGGTTTTCCGAACGCCTCGCACTTTTTGCCACGTGTCTGACACCTGCACCATTGTTTGTGAGGAGCTCCTATCGGAAATGACTCGGCGGACACGACCTGCAGCGACTTCTGCCCAGATTCAGCGTGTTTGCCTGCAGACGGAATAAAGGGCGTTTAAACACGCGGAGAAAGAGAGCCGCTGAATGAAACTTTCTCTCTTTTCTGCTGGAGGACTGAAAAAGCTCTAATGGGAGCAGTGTTTGTTTAGACCAGCTGAGCTGACTGCGCCGTGAACAGCTGGATCGGACGCAGGTGAAAATGTTTGGCCACCTCAAGTCCCAGGTTGGGAGGTTAATGACAATGTCAGGGGTCGCTCGTTTTTGGAAATGATTACTGGCAGCACCGACGGTAAAATAATGGTCAGAAGATGCCTAGTAACGTTCAAGCCATTCAGGTAAGAAACAAAGAGCTGGTGACGTTTCTCTTTCGCCTCGGGCATTATGGCTGGTTACTGTTGATTTGAGTGGATGTGTTTTCCTCTGCATATAAACGTCTTCACGCGTGACATACACTCTTATAGTTTTACCTGGGATGGCAACATTTAGTTTTAACACGATTTGCACTGCATAGTGGACTGGGGTCAGCATTCACTTTTTCCCACCTGTCCACCACGACATTAAACCACCAGGTGGTATTATTGTTGTGGCCATAAGACATTCTGTACATTATGTGCGTGTGTGTGACTATTCACCTACATATTTCACTGTATAATTAATAACACACGGACAGACATAGATCATGCACAATCCACCTGTACCACCAGTAAGCTGAGGTCCAACTTAGTTTCTTACTGCTGTTTCATTGACCTGAGAGCTATAAGATAATGGAGTTGGAGCCCCATTTATCAACTGGTACAAGAGCTGGATGGTTTCTGTCAGCAGTCACTACTTAAAACCTTTTACACACATTGCAGCTGTTAATATTATTGTTCCAAATATTCTGTCATCATGGCTGCAGCAATGATGAAACCCTGATGTGCATGGACCTTTGTAAAGTGTAAAAGAATTGCTACATTGGTTCCACCAAACATAATACAGAAGACCACCTTTTTGGCCTTTATTGAAAATATGAGGGGTGATAAAGTCCACTTGTGAGGTTGTGAATATACATTTTGGATCGGTGAAGCACATGGGCAGTTCAGTGGCCTCTACAAATAATCAGGCAAGAAAGATTGTTCTCATTTTAGGGCAACAGGAATAGTACTTGATAGGGCTGATATGGGAGCTAAATCACAAAAGTGCTAATAACCAAAAATGCTGCTTGTCATATACTAGAAAGAAATTTGCAAGCCAACATCATTTCCATCACAGTCTGTGTTTGAATGCCACAAAATTGGAAATGCTCCCAGAATGTTGGCTAGTTCAAGCGCAAGGAAAAGTTTGTTGGAAACACAACAACCAACACCTACACCACGGCTACTCCACGCCTGGCCGAGGTACTCTCACATCCAAATCATCTACCTAGAGGCAAGATCTGATAAGTCTATATGTGTGAGGAAGCCAATTAGCTGATAGCGGATCTCTCCTTCTGATCCAATTATAGGGAGCGGAGCATTTACTTTAAGCCTGTTAATTAAAGACTCGTCAGGCAGGGCACAGGCCTAATCCTCTCATATCACCCACCTAACGCCACTTTGGAAAGCGGCTAAATGATAAAAGAGGAAATGATCGCCCTAGGACAGCATCAGGCCAGCTATGTACACCCACATGTGCTTACTGTAAAGTCATGTTTATTGCCGTCTGTCAATCATGTTGCTTACAAACATTTCTACCTCTCCACCTGTCCTGCACAGATACGTGAGCTTAGATTACTAATTCCAGAGCGAGGAAGAGATACTGTGGATTAGACTTTTTACGTTTAGCTGTAAAATTAGACCATTCTGCTTCCTCCATGTTCTCAATTTAACCCCCTTTATCTTTTGAAACTGGTCACTGGGCCTCATTAGTTATTTTTTTTACTGTAATGATACTAGGTAATAATAGAAATAAAATAAAGAACCAACTTTTTTCCATGCATCACTTGATCCAACTCTGTTCAGTGATTAAGATTATTCAGCTTGGCTTGCTGAGCAGAAGGATACACACTAAGTGCATAATCAATGTCAGGTGTCCTGTACAGTAAGTACTCTGGCTCATGACAAATAATGACTTGATTGTATTGCATTGCAGTTATTGTAAAGCTGCTTTGTGATCCTGTTATTAATGGAATATTCCATCCTTCCTGAAATATGCCAAAAACCGATTGGGTGGCTTTATTTGTTCATTTAGATTTTTTGCTTCTGGATAAAAGATAGAGGTAAATGAAAAAGCATAGTGAAGAAGCATGTGTCAGTTGCTTCAATGTGGGGAATTCGGCGTAAACACAGCGTGATTAAGATTCTTTCTCCTTCTGTGTAAATCTTTAAAGAAATGCTGCACATGGGAGTGGTTGTCGGGATGCTGACACTTTGCTTTGAAGCCTCTTTGCAGTAATCCTCTTGATCACAGTGATTGTCTCATTAAAGTGTTGCCTAATAACCTGCCTGCACCACCAGCAAATGAAGATGATGATCACAATTGGGAAAGTCTAATTTCAATGTGTATTCATGCACAAATTGCTGTTTGTCTTGTTATAAGTGTAATCAGTAGTGTAATTCATTAGTTGCAACTTCAGCTCAAAATGGAATCTGATGAATTTGCTCACAAAATGTATGGACAAATGAAGACAATTGACCGATTTTACGGTAATGACAGTATAGCTGCTGTACTTTTGGAGGGATCAGATAGCTGTAATCATGCTTGACTGGAGCTTTGATGATAATGATTATTCAGTGTCAACATGTTGAGGTTATATAAGAGCAAAGCATCTCGTCTCTGTGAAGCCACACTCTGTCCATCCTTGAAGCCATCTCAGTGTGTTATGACCCAAGGCAAGACACACTGGCTCTGTCTTGGAATATAGAGCCACCTGGGAGTATGCCAAACCACAATGCTTTGTACTTAACAGATTATTTAACATCAACTTGATCCCTTTGGGTCAATCGGATCACTTCAAGGAAATGCTCTTTTAAATGGCCGGTTGACTTGCTGTTGATAGGTGCTCATTTTGTGCAGCATCGTCAATATTAAGAGGTTTTATTTAGATCTTTGCGTGACTGGAGCTATTTAAAATTCTGGGAAGCGCTTTCAGATTTAACACCGGGCACTACATTCAGACAAACGGCACTTGCCTTCCTTTGATTAAAAAAAAACCCGAATAGTTATGAATAATTCATTCATTTGTTAAGCTAAGATTCTGTTTTCATGCCTCAGGTGCAGAAGTTACAAGTGCAAAGGTTACCCGTGCAAGGTTGACCCCAATTTATCAAGTGAACTGTGATAATTACAGAAGCACAAAAGCTCAGGAGTTCTGTTTCTTCCTGCTGTTTTCTTATGTTGCTACTATGGCTCTAGAAACATTTCTCATATGCGGATTTTTTTCAATGCAAACAAGTTAACATGATTGGGGACATTTTTGAAATTGTTCTCCGTTGCAGAAACATGCAGTATGAGCGCTCAAATGTTTAGAGCCATTTATTGTCAAACAAACCTGCCTTTGTACTGCACCACTTCTACAAGACTTCTTCCAAGACTTTCTTCTTGTGGGGGTTAGCGGTGGAGCAGGAAGCATTTTAAAGTAGGGCTTGACTTGTTAGTCATGGTGGCTATCTGGTATTTTTTCCAGTGGAAAAGAATATCAGACGGCTTGGCTTCTCTGGTTCCCCAAAGAGTCTAGGCATAATAAGATAACCTTTGATCCATATACACTGAAGAGAGTAGCTTAACTAGGGCAGGATTTACACAGATACAAAAGACCTGATTTCCAACTCTTTTAAGTCAAAGATCGGATTCTCTTATGGCTGTTTAACAAGGGAGAACCCACACGCAGTCTCATCTTCCCTTCCCCTCTCAAATATCAAATCTGTGCCACAAACAGGAGTAAAGCCGATGTTTATGTTAGAAAGCTTGCACTGTAAATGTGAGGCCACGTTCCTGATGTATTTAATGCTTAATGTGAAGTGCTTGATCCAGCCTGGACAACAAAGCAGTGACCATAGACCTGGCTTTTGAATGTAGCTTGGCATTTTAGCTATCTTTACACTTTCTTCACTCCAAGTGCCCTAATGCTTTTGGCCCAGCTCTGTCCTCTTCTTGCCTTTTCTTCCCTTACCTTCTGCCTGTCTGACACTACATAAATAATCACATCCATCCTGCCTGTGTTCAGGGACAACTGCTCACTCTTATTTTGGCAGTTCCTGACGTATGCCATGCGATAGCACCACAACTCTAAAATGTTTTAAATGCCCTTTGGTTTCTAGTTTCTACTATTGGACGTGTGATCATTGCTCTGTTTATGCTCTGCCTCGTTGCTGCCTCCTGCCTGCTTTTTCTTGAATGTCTATTTCTTTCCACACCTCCACATTCCATCATTCTCCCATTTCCCTCCCTCTTTTTCTCCTGCTGCCGATCATTCTTTTCTTTTGAAACCTGCCTTTCCTGTTCATTTACATCAATACTTCCCTTTTTTCATGCCTCTCTTACTCTCAACTCTGTTGATGATCTCCAAGTATCTCTTTATTAACTTATATTAATTTCTAATCTCTTCTTTATATTTCCTAACTACACATGTAAAACATCTATTTACCTGTCCTTCCCCAAAAATATGTCTATCTATCTCAATTCTCCTTTCATCTGTTTCCTTTCTCCTCCCCTTGTGTTGCAGGATATTCGTGGTGGGAATAGGCTTCTTCAGCCTCTGCTTTCTAATGACCTCTCTGGGGGGGCAATTCTCAGCCAAGAGACTAGCAGACTCTCCCTTTACCATTCGCACAGAAGGTAACAAAGTGCAATGTGTATGTGAGTGAGGGAGTGTGTGTATTTGTGTGTAAATAAGTCTTTCACTGAGTTGAAATGCTGTAATGTCACTGCATATTGTGATGCTATAACTCTCCACAGTCCTGCTGGTGCTTCACTGTCATGTGCCACCTTGACAAAGCTGCAGCAGCTGTTCCTAAAAACCACATAGAAAATTGCCTGGAATGGGCACAAAATACAAAAAATGTAAGTGTAAATTCCTCTGCTAAACTTCCATGACCAGTTCATTCATGTAGGCATCAGCAAAAATGTTGCTTTTTTTCATATTTGCAGTACAATTGTAAAAAAATAGGTCTACATTCTTGAAAGACAAGATTGATATGGTGGATTGGGTTGAGCTGCAGACACCAGCCAGTAGCTTAGAAGTTATTGGTTTGATCCACAGCAGTGACGGCAGGGTGGATGGATAACATTATATATGGGTGTTTCGCCTTCGACAATGGCTGCTCCAATGGCAGCCATTGTCTATCTTTAACACAAACAGTATATTCTAGGCCTGTGTGCAAAACATGAAGTGTATATCCCTACTCAGCTGACGGTGCTTTACAATAAGGCACTGTGCATAATATACAGAGTTAATCGGCTTAATATTCAAACACTGGCAGCAAAACCACTCAACTTTATGTAGTTTTTTT
Source organism: Channa argus (assembly GCF_033026475.1). Classification (NCBI taxonomy): domain Eukaryota; kingdom Metazoa; phylum Chordata; class Actinopteri; order Anabantiformes; family Channidae; genus Channa; species Channa argus. The sequence goes on from NC_090199.1 coordinate 18,297,597, forward strand.
TTCATGATGCCTCAAACAGAATGATTAGCAATCTGACTTAAAGTACATTTAAGCTCTCCTCCCTCTTAAGCTAGAATTATGCTTCTTTGTTGAATCTAAGCATAGCCTATGCCATAGAATAAGGAAGTGGCCTATGCTTTTGTTGTTGTGTGCTGATGTGTCTGTCACTGAAAATGGTAGATGAAATTGAGTGAATTATGTTGCAGTTGAAGCTAATAGATGTCGAACAGCAGGTACTTTGACTGCAATTACTGCAATAAATAAAAAAAGAAGACATCGGAGGAGATGGTCTGAACTGATTGAGGCAGAAGGACTGAGAGGACCAATCACCATCATTGTAGTCATTGTAGTATTGCTGCAACATGTAGCTCTATTACTGTTAATGTAAGGTACAAGAATACATAGTAACTATGTAAAAAATGTATTGCATAAATTCAATGTAGAACCATAAAGCAACCTTTAGGATTAGAGTCAAAAGTAGCATAGTTAAGTACAGGGTCACTGTTTGTGTGTCCAGTACAATAGTTGGAAAAAAAAAAAAAACTATTGAGCAAGTGTAACCGGGCCTCAGCTGACACCTCATCTTTAAGTGGAAAATGTGGAATGAAGTGAATACAACCGCTGTCTTCCCAACCGGAAGGGAGTTTATTCTCTCTCATCAAAGTTCTGTGTAAAATGAAATATAAATACTCAGTACAGCAACTTCACTTGTCAGTGAAAACCAACAGTTTGCTTCTGTAGTCTAGCTTGAAGACTGCTAACTTTTCTATCGTATTAACGTACTGTACAGTCCAGAAAATACACATATAATTCAGAATGAACACTAAAACAAACAGCAATCTATTATATTTAAAGTTTTAAACATCGTTTAGCTCTTGTTTCCCTTTTAAAGCATCTTTTAACATTATAAAAACGACTAACCTGACTCACCTCTCCTCAGCAAAACCACTGAGAAATGCAGCGCAAATCAGCAGGAAGTGATGTCACTGACTGTTCAAAGGACAAAGAAAATAAAATTAATAAAATAAATGCTCCCTCAGTTATATATAATGCACAGAGACAAATACATATTAAACTGAAATAACATTGTTCAAAAGAAGCAGGTGGATTTCTGGTGAAATATCAATTTGTTACATCAATGCACATGCCACACAAGCACAAAACAAGTGCCAATCAGTCTGCAAATCAAAATATGGAAACCTAACAGCAGAGGTAAAAACACTAAAAATGAACTGGGAATAAAGTGTCATCCTGCTAGACCCCACGCTGTTAGTACTTTTAAGACAAATATGTGAGATAAATATGACCCTAATAACCACAGATTTTCATATCACTGTACATTGTTTACTGTACTGTACTTGGATGCTGAGGCCTGCATAAGGACGAAGCCATTTCTCACCAGTAAAATGTAATTAACACAGTGGTCAGCCAGCAATATCACACAACCCAGAGTGAAGACTGACTGCCAGTGGCAAGGCAGAAGAATACAGCGTCATTGTAAGCTCCTGCTGCATAAGGTGCGAAGATTGAAAGTCAGGGGTCATACTGTGGAGTCCAACCACTTCTCACTGCTGCTAGAGTTAAAATAAGAAATCCTTTCTTCTGAGTGTGCTTCCACGTGTGTGTGTCTGTGCGTCTGTGCGCATGCTTGTGCTGTGCAGCAGCTGAAGCATGCCTTGGGTGAGTTTGTGTGGGCACAAGATCATGTGAAAGACAGAGCAAGGGCTACTGTAAGTGTGAACAAGTTAGGAGGTAGTGTGTGTGAGTTTGAAAGAAAGATGAACCAGTGAAAATGGCAACAGAAAATAGCAGTCATAACTGTTTGCAGAGATGCAGAAGCACATTGGAGATAATGGGGTTGGGGAGTGGGGGGTCATTTGGAGTTAATGCGTTTTGGATAAATTGAGATTACGTATGTTTACATATGTTTGTGTGATAAATTAGGATTAGTGTGTGTATATGTCAGTGTTTCTTAGTAAAATCTACTTGATTAATCAACTACTCAGGCACTGCAGCCTGGAAAGGCTTCTGGAGCAAGCTCATTAAAAACTGTATAGTGTCCAACCGTGCTTCCCCGTGTGTGTGTGTGTGTGTGTGTGTGTGTGTGTGTGTGTCCTTTTATGTCCCTAAATGTTTTTCTGCTTGTCTATGCATAAAAGCTGCCCTTATCTCTATCAGTGTGCCTCAGTACAATTGTTTGTGTGCATATCCCACTGTTTCACCTTCTCTTCTCCCTTTATGCGTGTCTCTGTGGTCTACTACTTCACACAGTTTTTGCTGCTTTTGCTGTGTTTATGTGTGTCTGTGATGAGCTGGCAGGAAATTGGCTGTTAAATGGGGCGACAGCAGCAATGTGGGACAAGATTGAGACCAGAGGGACTGAGAGACCCATCCATCTGCTCTCTGCAAATCAGCCCTGCAAAACAACTGGCCCTTTCATTAAGCCTCAACTCACCACCTGCAAACACACATACACAGACATACAGTTGTGTTTCCATCATTTCAGAGGAGATTATATTTGCCCATATTAATTTCCTAGGGACTTAAACTAACCATGACCACTGCTTGCCTCATCCCAACCCTTATCATAACCTTTCTTTGGAAGAATTAATTTTTTTCTCCCTAAAAGAAAGGTGAGTCTCGACATTGTGACTAATGAAGTGGGTTTATATGTGCACTCACTCACTGCCAAACAAATATTTTAAGTTTAGTCATAACTATTCTTGTGACCACCTGACAGCTGCCACGAAATGCCAAGATTTTACATCAGGTTCAAAGCTGTCGGTTGCTTACTGTTGTAATTACTGTTACTTATGTTGATGATTACTGTTGTAATCATCAATATCTAAGGTGAATATTTTTTATTTGACATATGCTCTATACAGTAACTTATTTTATTGTGGAGTGGTGCTGTCAAAGCCTCCTGGGACATACACTTGCAGTGCAGACACGTTTTCTTTACAAACATTTTGAGGGAGACTCGCCCCTTCTGAATGATGAAAAAAAGGCAAACAATTTGTGCTTGATCAGTACATTTTGCCAAGTTTCTTTCTGAGCTATTGCTGTGTTTGATGACTACCTAAAGGCCTGTGTGGAGTGTGCAGGACTGTAAAGAGTAAAGCAAACCTGTAGGGCTGATTCAGAGTCTCAAGCCAGCAATAGCCTAAGTTGCACACTCAAGCTTCCGTGATTTAGGACTGTGAAGCACTGTGTCCTGTCAGTCTGTGTAGCTCTCTTAGCTCTGGCAGCTACGCTATGCATTGATCATTGAATGTCAAACTGATTAAACACTGATCATCTATGCAGCTGTTTTCAGTTAACATAATGTCACTATTGTCATGATTACATTTGATTATTGCTGTATCAAACAAACCACTACTGCAGTATTTTGGTATTCGTGCAAATTTGTTAACTTTTCAAAACCGACGAATTTTAACTATTAAAAAAAACAGTGATTCTTGCTAAATGCTGTGAACAGACCTGTAGCTGAATCTACACAAAATAATCACATCACATAATCACTAAATGACATTTGCAGTACTGCAAACCAGGACCGGTGCATGCACCTCTACTGCTCTAGGTAAAAACAAATTATGCTGCCCCTCCGTTTCAATGTATTATATACTAGCAGAAATTCTCAAAGACATGTACAGTATGCAATACACATAATGCAGATTGTCTAGTGCAATGCTAGTGTACTTCAAGTCTCAACAAAGTCAAAGTAATATGCAATATGCAGTTTGTGGGTCCTTTTACAAATAACACAACAAACAGGTCTACATAATAAGTCCAGTAACCTGGTTCTAAACTCTTCACAGCAGTCACAACAGGGCAGCTCTTTTCCTAATAATCCATATTTTGCTCCTCAGACTAAACACATTATCCCAGTGCAAATCTCTCCTACACATCACTTTCTGACGTGTGTACAACATGTGTACACTAAATATGCTATGCACAATCACAGATTCAGCAACTTGAAAAACAACTAGAGAGCAAATTAGGCATTTCTCAGCAATTTATAGTATTTTTTGCATGTGTGTGGACGCACGTGGATGTGCACTTATTTCTCTATTGTTAAAGCTATATTCCCAAGATAAAACAAAGACCTTTTACTAAAAGGTTACTTTGCCATGACACAGCAAACTGTCAAAGGCTGTTCTCTTTTATCCAATGCCTTTGGCTCTCTCTCAAACATGACCTCTAAATGGAAACACTTCATGTCAATAATGGTAAAGGTGTGCTGCTTAAAAGGCCACTGTTGCCACAATAAGGATGAATGAATTTCAGGACATTGCGTATTTTATACAAAAGGTTTTTCTGGCAAAGAGTTTTTCTAACAGTTTTGTCCCTAATGGCCAACAAAACCAGTTTAATCCCCTCTGTCTATAACTGTTATCTTAAAATATCCACCCTGATTTTAATGTCTTTGTATTACATTAATGCATCAGCTGTAACTGCCTGTACAGCTATTAATGAAGTTCCTTTTTTTATATAAATCAAATTAACAGGATTTCATATCAAATTATGCCATAAACATTTTTACACAGATATTAGCTTGCTGTTTGCACACAATAACAGACACATTTGTGTAGGCTTTGTCACCTTAGTAGGAGTTGCACTGATAACAATTGTTTGGGTATTAGCTGAATTTCATCGACACCTCTCGCTTCTGTGGATTATCAGCTTCCACTGGAGGTTCAGAGTGCCAGGTTTTTGCTTAAATCCCCGTCTCTCCTCGCTGACTCATAAACTCATCAAGAGCTGTGAGCCGGAGATGGAGAGGTAGGGGCTCAATGAAAATGAAAAAGTGGAGGGAGAGAGAAAATTGGTGGAAGTACTGTAGAATAGAAATTGTGTGTGCGTGTGGGTGTGGGTCAGTGATTAAGCAGGAGAATAGCATTTCTAGAGGTTGCACTGCTCACAAAAGTGACAGATGGAAAAAGAGGGATAAAGAGTACATAACCAGAATTTTCTTTTTCTAGATTAAAATAAATCATGCACCGGGGAGATGTTAGGCTGATCAAAGGGCCTCCCATAGGAACATGTTCATACTGTGCAGTTTATTACATTAACAAGGACCCGTGACAGTCCCGTTACCCCGAGCATGTTTTTCACTACACTGTTTGTTCTAGCTGAAAGACTCTGGGCTTTCTTACTGTCTAGGTGCGTCCCTGATGGGAGAGAGAATACAATTTTATATTTCCGCAATAGTTCTTCCATGTCTCCAGGTTTATTGGCTAAATATTTAAGAAAACTGTCAATCAAAGACAATAATTTATAAAATGGAAGACTTCTGAGAGCCACAAGGAGAACACTCTGTTTGGAAAGGCTGCTGTGCTTACGTCTGAGCTGAGGCTGCAACTAATGATTGTTTGACTTGCTTTAACTCAGCTCTGTGATGTTCGTCTCAAAGCGTCTAAGCCAGCAGTCAGAAAAAAGACTCACGCCAGTGTGTCATGTTGCCAGTAGACATCTTTTCTTGTGTCCTGGGAGGACCTCAGCCAGGACACAAGAAAAACTCTGGAAAGTCACTGCAGCTTATGTGAAATCTTCGCTTATTAGAAAGTGCATGATTCAATCAGTGTGCACTAACTGGTAGTGGTTGAGCACATCACACACCCCTGCTTTGTGGTGCCCTTTCAAGTATTTTTTTCACACTGGATGTTCATCTCTATCACACATTCCCTGCAGTTATGTTTCCTTCCCTTGCTTCATGTCGAACAAATCTGGCATTGTGATCTTCTACATGTCGCCAGGGCTAGGTGCAGCAGTGGAGCCACTCAGGGAGTACACTTTATCGGTGCACTTATTGCCTGGGGAGTTGGCAATGTATGTATGGTGTGTGTGTAAGGGGGGTGTGGGTCAGCGGGTGGGGGGAATTGTTAGTTGTGTGATTCCTTCTGGATAACACCGTCAACTAAAGTGCCAAAAATATAAAATGGTTTGAAAGTACATGAGTGTATGATGCGTCTCTGCTTTTGTAGTTGTGTCTTCCTGACCAAGTTTCCTAACAGAAAGGCAACACCCAAATCAAGGGAATTGGGCCAATTTTTAATAATATGAGGGTTTGAGATATATAATATGATTTCTTAAATAGTTTGTTACATACACATAGTAACAAGCAAAAATCAATATTGTATCATGCAGTTTGTATGGAACATTAAGTACAGATCAGTAGAATCTCTTCTAAAAGGTACTGTATTACATAGCATTAAATCTTCTCCACAACACTGGTTCAATACTTTACTTGTCAGTATAACATTAACAACTCTTTCCCAAATGTTTCCACAGTTATAATTAAAATCACTCAGCTAGAAAGATGTGGTTAAGAAGTTTGTAATTCCATTTCTTGTATTTGGTGTCTTTTTATAAATGTGCTTTGTAGACGATTTGTCTTCAGAGGAGCATCTTCTTGATCCACATCTGTAAATTAGAACACACGCCAAGTTTTAACACAGAAAGAAACTGGACCCAGCTACTTTCTTAGTATGTACCCATAAAGACCAAAATGTTGCTGCTTACTTCAGTTATAACAAAAATCATCATTATAATTATTATTATTATTATTATTATTATTTTGTTCACTTATATGATCACATTTAATATTTAACTCAATTGCATATTGACTTTGCAAACTATCAGGCATTTTTTGAACTTGAACAGAAAACCAAATGTAAATTGATAAATAAATACTACAGCCAAAGACGGTGTATGACAGGGATGTAAAGGAAAGGGGTGCACTGGATTTCTAACACAAGACAAAACAAGAGCTTTATCACAAAAATCAAAGGGGCACAATAAGCATTTTGTCTCCATAATGTTGTTTTCATAATCAATGGAAGCATTAATCATGATTAAAAGCATTTTTTGTTTTGAGTAATGGCCTCAGCCCTACTGCCAATCTTGATCTGGGAACTAGGCCTTCAGAAACAGAGAGAATGCACACAGCCCAACCAGTACAAGACGCTTTTGCTGTGACATGAGGATCATTTACCAGTGTCCCACTGACAAACGCTGCCAATTGCAGTAAATGGACTGAACCAATAGTCCCTCTGCCAGGGATTACACCGAGCTCTCCAATGGTGAATTTTTGTTATGTCTTTGAGAAAGCCAAAGAACTCTAATAAAGCTGCACAGTGGTGGGAAATTAGAGATTGCATTTATGCTTCACAAATTAGGATGTTAGTATGTATTGTTGCCGAATGGGGGGCGAGGGTGCTCAGTTAATATGCCCAGACTATGAGATGTTGGTTTAAAAAGAGGGACATTTAATGGCTTTTACTGTTAAAATGCTGGACACACAAAGTCGACAAACAGCAAAGCCACACAGATAAACACAATCTAAAATCACTATCATAAACTTATACTAAGGTGTAAGGCTGGAAGAGGAAATGCTGCTGGTCAGTTTATAATTTCCGCACCTGAATGATTGCGATTAGTAGTCAGCTGGTAGTCATCAGCTGTTTAGTGAGCCACACCCTGTAAAGCCTTAATGAAACATGTGATGAATCAACTTTATTGTTCTGCCCAAATTAACGTTATGCTCCATTTTTGTTAGCATAACACAAGCAATGCCCGTTAAAGTTAGAAATGCACATATGTACGTGCTTTTGTTATTATTGTGCCTTTTTGCAAATTGGATCCATCTGTTTATTGCTTTCACACCATTAACATATAGAACTTCTCCTTAACTTTGTTTCCCCCTCTATGCAAACATCAGGTCATTCATTGTGTTACTACATCCTTAGCCCACTGCTTACACCAATACATATTAATGAGAAGGCCTATCCAATTTTCAAGTAGAGAGGGCCATTGTTCTGACCTAAGTGCTATTACCCGACCGTAAATGAGAAATTTCTCCACAGCACATTATATTATGGTTATGTCTCTGGGAAGGTTATTGTGCAGCAATATGCTGTTTCAATTACCCAGCCAGCATCCAGCTTTGTCTACAGGTTGCTAGTTCATCGTTTCTTCTCACATAAGCTGGTTATTTTTCCTGGGTCCTGATGGTGTCAAACTCAAGCATGGTTGCTCTTTCTCTCCACAGATACACAAATGCTGTTTATGAAGCCATGACCTCTGTTGCTTGGCAGTTTTGGAAAAACTACCGATTGCATTTTGTTTCGGTTGACAAAAAAGGCAGCTGTTTTTGTTATTGTAGTGGCATGGTCTGATAAGGCCATGAAAACACACCAAGCATGAATTCATATTATTTCTATTCTTTGAGCCACATCTTTTTCCCGTCTCTCTATACTTGCTTTCTTGCCTCTCATTCTTGCTTCTTTGTCTCAGAGATGAATATATTTGGTGCCCGTTGCGAGACCAAATAATGGCAGGCTTGTTGTAGCTTTTTCTTTGTTTCTTTAGCTCACTTCCTCTGCCTCCGTGTTTCCTGCTCACACATGCATGCAGTTGGACTGCTCCTTCTCAGTCAAAGAGACATTTCAGCCTTTTGTATAAAATGTGACAGTAATGATCGTCGCAATGCAGGGGAAGTCATTTGTTTGACACACAGTGTATTGTGAAGGGGTGATGAAAAGGCAATGAAACCAAGGTTCCTGCTTCTGTTTTTCTGTCTTCAAAGTGACAGTTTTCACTCTAAGTAATGAACCTTGGTTACAGATGGTTTGCAGACAACCATCAGTTGAAGACAGTATCAGAAAGTCAGCCACTGAGCTTCTTTTTTTTTATGTGCAGTAGACCCTGCCCCTTGAGTTGTCTTTTGTCTCCTCTTTTATCAGCCAAAAATGACACATCACACCACTATTCATATCTCTACTCAGGCTTCCAGTCGTTTTCCTAATTAGATTCAAAACTTTGTCAACATGCCGAGTGATCAACTCCACAACACATCATACGTGATTGCTCCCATCCAGGTTTACAATCCCACAGGGATTAACATTAACACTCACCACCACACCAAACATTATAAGACCCATGAGTACTACCTGAACACAATGTTTGTTCATTGGTCCATCATGAGGTCAGTTGCCCTGCATTTTTTGCGAGTGAACAATCGCACACAACAGTGTAAACCAGCGTAAGAAAACCTGCAGAGAGGCCTGTCGCATATTTCATTACTAACTTATCATATGATATATGAACATTGCAGCTAAATGCTGTTTAACAGACGTTAATCAGCAATCTAACCAAACAGCTGACTGAATATTTATCTGTAACCTAAACTCAGAAAGGTAGTTGGAGTGAACGTTTGCTCTTATCTTGTTGTAAAGAAAAGAAAAGGAAGCAGCTCTGTGTGACGTATGCAGGCAGTTCATCGATTGTGGGATGTACAGTTGAAGTACACACTATTTCAGGAAGTTTATCAGTTAGCATTTTTACCAATTATTCAATAATTAAGTGTCTCACAATTGTGGCCAGTAAAATTCCTAGGTGACTATGGAAAACTATAGCCACAGTGCTCGACTTAGCTATATATCCCATATGACTAAATGTAAATATAAAAATGAACTCAGAAAAGAAAAGTGAGTGGACTTGTTAATGCCTACTGTGCAAGCGTCCTTGTCACAAGGTGACACATGAAAAAGGGCCTTACGGCAAATTTATGACATGACAGTGACGTGGCTAATTTTATGCAATACAAAAGTTTAACTTTCCCTAGCAGAAATGGACAGAAAGCAGACGTTTTGTGCCTATGCTACCATAAATAATGTTTTGGTTTTAGGTTAGTGACACATACACAATATGTATTGTATGTTAAGGACTTGGTTGGATATGCTGCTTTATGTACAGTAGCAGTGCAATGCCTATGATTGTACTGGTGCTATTTCAGGAAATGCTGCAAGGAGGAAGTGACACATCTCTTAGGGCAGCAGAGATGCGTTACAGATAGACAGATGAGGACAAATCAAAGGATGGAAGAGATTTCTCTAGTAAGTTAACTCTGCTCGGCTCTGCTTGTTTGTTTTTGTTTGATTTCCATTGTTTGCTGTATCCACACTCAACACATTTGTTTCATCTTTGCCCTTAATTTTCCTCTATTCTATATGTCTTTTTTTAAATTTTTTATCTAAGTTTTGAAATTTTTCTAGTTGCTCTTGTTTCTAGTTTGAAGGTGGTTTTGTCAGCAGTGCATGAAGTTGGTTTGACAGTTTGACGTGCAGGAGACTAAAGTTGCAGTTAGGCTGTTAAAAAAAAGTAAACATTGACAACTAATTATAATTAGTTTCAAGTCAGCACAGCCTTGTTGAGATTCAGCTGCTAGATAACTTTAAATATAACAGTAAATACTGCTCCACTGTGCGGAAAATGTCCAATCATTATTGAAACCACATATCCTGTTAAGGGTCACAGGGTCTGGAGCCTACCCCAGCTATCACTGAACAAACGGCAGGGTACACCCTGGAAAGGTCGCCCATCTATATCAGACAGACACACACCGATTGACAACCATAATGTAACATAAATGCGCTAATATAGAAAAAATTACATTTTTATGAGATTGCTGTATAAGGTTGTGAAAAATACATTGCATATTATCATAACAAGCAATCACTGTATTTAATAATGACAACATCATTATCATAGTACAGTGTATTTCTATGTTTAGTCCCTCTAGACTCTTCATTTTGAGCCACTATCATTCATTTCATTCAGTCTTAACACTGAGCCAGGTATTGTATCTTCACATTCACTGTTATTTAAAAGATCGTATCTGATAATCTTTTTTTGGCAAGTCTGACATTTGAAAATAATGATGAATGATGCCATTCGCTCATTCCCACACATAAAAATGATCAACATAGATAAACTCTCAACCTCTGTCTTTCTTTATAAGATCTGGTATATTGACCAAACTGCTTCTTAAGTCTTTTGTCTACAGTAGCTCCTCCTCCACTGGAGCAAGACGAACGCAGAAAACCGCTCGCCCCGACAGGTAATACCAGTAAAATGAGCAGTTTGACCACAGAAAAAATACCTGAAAGAGAGTGAGAGACATGAATAAGACCTCTACTGAGTCTCTAAGCACTAGACAGGTGTATTTTACCTCCTCTGGATATGTGTGTGTGTTTATGTGTGTTTACTGTAGGCCCTGTCTCCAGCACCTGGAGAGGAAGTGAGAGGGATTGCTGAGAGTTCAGGAGAGGAGGAGAAAGTTCAGTGTAGGGCAGCTGAAATGGTTTACTTTAAAGGGGGGCCACTGTACACTTTGATGCAAATCTGTGTGCTGAAAACACGAAAGCCATAAAAACATTCTTTTACGCACTTTTCTCTGCCCCATTTTACAGACAGAGCAGTAGTATTGATATGGGCTGTTACTGTACATTCCACATCTGTCACAGGTGTGAGATAATGTCATGGTACTGATGATGTTTGTTTTGCTGTTTTGTCTTGTTGCTTACAAACACTCACAAAAAGGTCCCAGTAGTTGCATCATCAGCATCAGGGTCCAATAACTGAGATGCTCAGACAACATGTTTGATCAATTCTCTTCCACAGCCAAGATTGATACTCAACCTTAATATGTGTTTAAGGATTAGGAATGAAGCTACTGTAAATGTCTTAACACATTCTACAACCTCACAGTAGATAATGTCTCACAGAGGCTACTGTATCTACCTAGTCAAATCAGGTATGATAAAAGAATACCTCGAGTTCTTATAATTTTTTAGTTAGTTAGTTTTAAAATATTTTTAGTAAAACTGATGTGTTTGCAGATTCTCTTAATAATGTATGAGTATACAGTATGCATCAGGTAAAACCTTTTATTCTTTCTCACCATCATGTATTAATGATGACAAACAAAAGTAGGCTCAAGCGCTGTGACACTGTTTATCAACAAAAAATTGTAAACATTTAATATAAAGATGTGGACTTCCTGCCCACCACAAGCACTACTTTTCAGTCTTTATAGTGTGAGCACTTGTTGTAAAGTTAGTATGCTGCTTGCTTACAGCTTTCTTGTATTGAAGTATTAGTTTAGTCGCTGACTGAACTGCTCGCATGTGTGCTGCAGCAGCAAGCCTTGGGCTCTTCCTCTCCCTGGGAAGGTTTAAATGACATTACCTGTCAACTCAGATGATAAGGCCCATCTGTTTCTCAATAAATAAAGGATGTGCTGAAGCATAACAGGCAAAGCAATTTCTAAAAGGTTTTCCCAAATCTCTCATTCTTTGTTTCTGTCATGTAACATTCACTAGACGTGTCTGCTGAGGAATGCGTGGTGTTTGGATGACAATCGCAACATTTTTTGTCAGAAATGCTCACCTTACAATTGATGTGGTGGAGTACAGTTACTTTCTTGGGATATACAAGTGATAGTGTGAGATCAATCCAGTTCACTTTAAATACAAGCTGAGTTGCAGTCACAGAGGCTGAACATATAGTACTAGCTTCTTATTTTAGCTCTTGGCTTATAGTAGGAAAGTCACTATCACTTAATCTTGGTCAGCATTTGTGCACTGTCCTCTATGTATGTGTGTGGTAGTGTGTACACACAGAATGTGAGCATGAATCTGGACCAGTTTTAATTTTTTTTGTGCCTTTGGGAAATGAAGTTGGATTTATCTGTTTTGATGGATCTCTCTAATTTCCTTAATGGATTCACCCAAAGTGGCGTCAGTGTCAGTGGCTGCCACTAGGCGATTGGTTTGTGAAGAAAGAAATGTCTCCACGTACCTTTGATCAGTGACTCAGTTTGTATCACACTTAAGACAGTTTCAGACATAAACTCTAGAGAATGTCAGGAGGATCAGGTCCGGACATTGTCAGGGGTTTGCAGACATGTAGCCAAAATCGGGAGACACATAGTCTGTGTAATTGGGCAAGGGGTGGTGCTTGGGCACTTTGAGCAGGGGGCAGGACAAAACAAAAACAAAGCTGCGGAATTGACTGTGTTTTGCTCAGTAATCTGGTCGTATACCACAGAATCTCATGCTGTTCCTTGTATTTGTTTGACAATATACTGGTCTGCCCTTACCGAGAGAAGTTCACGAATTTCATTGTCCTTCCAGTTTGACATTGTTGTTGGGTTCATATGAATAAGTGATTTCTTCACCTTCGGGTGTTTGTATTTGCCCAATTTCGCGCAGTCGCAGGAAATGGACGCCATCAACATGCCCACACACTCATGGTGAATTCTCCAGAGTATTACCTCCTCTATTCACAAAAGAGTTCGGTTGGAGATAATCCAGACTTACTAGAGAGCTTACTGGGAGTAAAATCCAAGTAATGTCAGGGCCAACAGGCTTGGGTGTTTGCCTTCAAACATACACCTCCTCCAGAAAAAGCCCTTCAGAATTTCTCTTTAAAAATATATCTCAGAACACATACTGTATGCATACAAGTCCCAAGACTAGATACAGAAAACCTAGATAATCAAATGACGCAAAAAATTACATTTACACATTCACACGTTCATTTATTGTTGAAAGTGGTCTCTACCAATGTCTCATCTGGACAACATGGGTTTGTGGAAATGTCTCATGGTATGAACAAAGTAGCAAAATTATGCTTCTCTATCGATACATGTAAACATCTTCACGCACCTATGCAGAGAAAGGGGGGAATGAATTGCCTCCCAAATCTCAACAAGGTGGTGTTCAGAGAAGTGCTTTGCCGAGCTGATTGGTTTACGTCATGGAGTCTGGAGGCAGGATTGAAACAAAAAATAAATAAATCAAAGATGGAGAACATACAGGAGCAGTTAGCAGATGAGGTTAGTAAATATACACACAACTTGCCTGTTTTGTTGTCCTTCTCTACATTCAACGCTTTAGTGTACTAGTTTGTTTACCCTGGAGGAAGTTTAAATTCCACTTTTATTTCTGCTTTTTCAGTAAACACTGATTTACTAAACATGACACTGCCCTCTTGTGGGCGTGCATCTGTCATGTAAGTATAACAGAAATACACACGCAAATGTCACAAAATGTGTCCAATATATGTTTGCACATGTGCAGAATGCAGAAGTGTAATTCCAGCTTTAGAAGAAGAGTTTTTGATGAGAATTGGACTGGAAAAGGGTTAAAAACATTTAAAGTGTTTGGAATCTTCCAGTTGACTGTCAGGCAGATTGTGTACACACGGTGAATATTAAACACCTTTGGCACAAAAGTCATGTCGACAAAAAAAGATGAATATGTTAATGTGAAAATATTTCTGAGGTTACAAGAAAGACCAAGGAAATATCTGATCCTATGATGGTGGAATGAGCTACCAAACACTGCACGCTCAGCAGCCTCACTCCAATTATTTAAAACCTTGTTGACACAACCTTCCACAACTTCCAATGTAACGAAACTAAAGAAATCCGTATTTGTTCTATCTCACACTTGGATCTCGTGAAACAGAAATGTTTCTTTTTATAGAACTTTGCTTGCTTTGTTCCTCACATGTACATCACTTTGAATAAAAGCACCAAATGATTAAATGCAAATGTGATGGAGAACATTGAACAGTGCTGTACAGTACATGGCACGGTTGCCATGGCCAAGGCCACTATGCTCCTAAAAGAACAGGCTTTCCATCTACGGTCTGCTCAAGACCACGTAGATCAGTCAGGATGCCAGTGGAACAGTGTTCTCTGGATGGATGAGACCGAAGCAGAACATTTTCTCTTTAATAAATAGTATGATGTTTGGTGACAACAAGCTCTGGATTCAGGCATAAGAACATATCTCATCTGTGACACTTGTGGTTGCAGCATCCTGATTTGGGCCTGCTTTTCTACCTCTGGACCATGACAGCTTTCCATCATTGTTAGTACTATGAGTTCTTAGTTGTACAAGCCAATTCTACAAGACAGTGTAAAAATGAAGGTATTCATCTGTGAACTGTGGCTCAAAAGAAATTGGATCATCCAGCAAAACCACATTGTACCAAAAAGTGGTTAAAGGAGAAGAAAGTTATTGTACAACTGAGTCAAATTTTTTGAAGTGAAGATTTAAAAAAAACAATGCAGTTATTAATATTTGTTTAAATTAGTTCCCCTGTATAATTGTAGGACTTTTGGGGACATGTTTTATGTCGTTTTTATGCAGAAATCCAGAGATTCTTACTGTAAGTTTATACAGGGTCCTCTCACAACTTTTTCTCTACAGACAAAGTGCTTTAACAACAAGCCAACAGTTATTATGGTGTATTTCACAGCCACATCTTTAAACAGTAGTTCGACTCAGGCATTTCCCTCACTTACTGTAAGTCTTATTGTGTTTTCATGCATGGAACAATACTGGCAGAAAGTAGACAATGGCCTCTACCTTTAAACTGAATACCTAACAAAGGCACACAAGTTAGGTTGGTTTCAACGAGGGGGCGGTATTTTAAGTGGAGTGACCATTTAAAAACTTAGGTTTTTACTGGGTAAGCTAGGACAAGCACCAGACTAGGACAGGAGAAAAAAGTACTGTTTGAAATTTGTTTGTTGGTTTCAGAGGTAGCTGAGTTTCTGTCATTTTTCTTGAGTCTGCTGATTTAGTCTGTTTGTTTTTAATAGAGTTAAGAACTGTAGGTAGAAAGTTTTTTTCTGCTGGTGAAGTGGATATTTGGTCTGTTGTTGGTGGTAGTTTCAGCTTAGTAATCACCGAGCGTTCACACCTTTGACCTAACAAAGGGACAAGAGGTAGGTTGGTTTCAACGAGGGGGCGGTTTCGGCTGTAGCCAATTAAGACCATATTTAAGGCACCTGTTGGGCTGGAGCGTCAGCCCTTGTTCAGCCCTCCTTGTGTGAAGGCCGACGGTGTAAGGACAAGCGAGTCTACCTGCGCGAGTCCGACAGTGTAAAGACAAGCGAGTCTACCTGCGCGAGTCCGACAGTGTAAAGACAAGCGAGTCTACCTACGTGAGTCCACCGAGCGAGGACACTAGGTAGTTTATTTCAAACTTCTTCTACTTTTATTTCTCTACTTTGCTTCACATTAACCCTTTCTACTCCGGAAATCCTTTTCTTTGTTATATTATTTGTTTTCAGCAGATCCCTGTTCTCCTCCGCAGATGCAGGACATGGCGCCCTACTAAGGGACGACATGCTTCTCACCCGCGCACTCTCACCCAGGCCACTTTGTCACCAGCCTCCTTTTCTCTTGCCCTTTGGAACTGCCAGTCTGCAGTGAACAAGGCCGACTTCATTCCAGCTTTTGCTACAGAGTCAGCTGTTCACCTGCTTGCACTTACAGAAACCTGGATTATGCCACTCATCTACCCACCTTCACCTCCGCCATCTACCTCTCTCACTGCTGACAACTTTGCCGACTTTTTTACCAACAAGGTGGCAGCCATCAGCTCATAGTTCTCTCATCCAGATGATGACATCCATCTAACCTCTTCCAACACTGCATTGCTCTCATCATTTGCAATTCTGACTGAGGATGACGTATCCACCATCCTCCTCTCTAATCATCCGACCACCTGCACTCTGGATCCAATCCCTTCCACTCTTCTTCAAGCAGTTGCACCTGCACTAATGCCAGCTATTACACAAGTCATCAACACATCTCTCAAAACAGGGACTTTTCCAACCTCTTTCAAGCAGGCCTTGATTACCCCACTGCTCAAGAAGCCTTCTCTTGATCCCTCTGTAGTGGAGAACTACAGACCTGTCTCCCTCCTTCCTTTTCTGGCCAAGACTATGGAACGAGCAGTCTTCAACCAACTCTCAGACTTCCTTTCCATGAACAACCTCCTCGATGTCAACCAGTCTGGCTTCAAGAGGGGTCACTCCACAGAAACGGCACTCCTGACTGTTATGGAATATCTTCGAGCTGCAAAAGCCACAGGTCAATCATCTGTCTTAATTCTACTTGATCTATCATCAGCCTTTGACACTTTGAACCATCAGATCCGCTTTTCCACACTCTCTGACTTGGGCATCTCTGGATCAGCTCTAAACTGGCTTTGTTCTTACCTATTGGGACGAAACTTCAAGGTATCCTGGCGGGGGCATCTTTCTCACTCTCATAGCCTCTCTACCGGTGTGCCGCAGGGCTCAGTTCTTGGTCCTCTCCTCTTTTCTATCTATACTTCATCCCTAGGTGCCATCATTCACTCACATGGTCTTTCCTATCACTGCTACGCTGATGACACACAGCTCTTCCTATCCTTATCACCGGACGACCCCACTGTCTCATCGCGCATTTCTGCCTGTCTCTCAGACATCTCAGCTTGGATGAGTGAGAGACACCTTCAGCTCAACCTCTCCAAGACCGAAGTCCTTGTCTTCCCAGCCAGACCTTTGATGCAACACAACCTCAGCATCAACATTGGATCTACAGTGATTGTCCCCACTAATTCGGGCAAAAATCTGGGGGCCATCATCGACGACCAACTGAGCTTTAAGGACCACATCTCCTCAGTCTCTAGGGCTTGCAGATTTGCTCTCTACAACATCAGGAAGATCAGACCCTATATCACGGAATATACAACCCAACTCATTGTACAGGCGCTGGTCACATCTCGTTTTGATTACTGCAACGCTTTGTTGATGGGGTTACCAGTATCCACAATCAAACCCTTGCAGATGATCCAAAATGCAGCAGCTCGCCTCATTTTTAATCAGCCAAAAAAGACCCATGTCACACCACTTTTTAGATCTCTACACTGGCTTCCTGTAGCTGCTCGCATCAGGTTCAAAGCTCTGTCTCTTGCTTACAGGGTGGTTAACTCGATAGCTCCCGCTTACCTCAAATCACTCATTCAAGTTTACAATCCTTCCCGCCCGCTGCGGTCTGCCAATGAACGACGTCTGGTGGTCCCAGCAACGCATAGAAGACACCAAGCAAAACTGTTTAGTGCAATGATCCTACGATGGTGGAATGAGCTACCAAACGCTGCACGCTCAGCTGACTCTCTCCCAATATTCAAAAAACTGCTGAAAACTGAACTCTTCCGCATCTTCCTATGCACTTAAATCTCTTAAAAAACAATAAAAAAAATCCTTTCTGCTCTCTTGCACTTGCATCTCGTGAACTGTGAACACTTTTATGATAGGACTTTGCTTTGATGTTTTCTCCTTGACTTAGATTTTTGCTTGCCTTGTACCTCACTTGTAAGTTGCTTTGGATAAAAGCGTCTGCTAAATGACTAAATGTAAATGTAAATGTAAATATCTGCTGCCTGCAGATGTACAAATCAATGCCATACTATCATTTCCAGGCCAATCAATGTCACTGCTGTTAACAATCAGAGAAAATCTGTAGAGCTTAAGCTGTTTTGTGTATTTAAGTGGTCACGTTTTATCATTTGTTAGGTGAAGGTGGGTTGTCAAAGTAGCCTCATTTCAGTGCTAATTCATGGACTGTTCTGTGACACTTAAGTTAAGCACAGTGTTACTGTTAGATTCAACTTCCAGAAACGATTGACCATTATTGTATTATATTATTTTATATAATATTTATAGTATTACATAAATAATAATATTGCTTTGTGTGTGTGTGTGTGTGTGTGTGTATGTGTGTGTGAAGTAAAAATAAGTTGGACTACAGAGATGCCAAAGCAGAGTTAAAGTAATAGGATCAGTAAATAGTTTGTTCTCTTTTTTGAATGTTCCTTTCAGTGTCAAAAAGCTAAAGAGATTATACTGTATGCTTAACCTGTTTTGCTTTTTAGAATGGCAAAAATGAGAACACGAGTATAGTACTGATCCCGCAAATAAATAACTGATACTATGATTACAAATGTATCGGCTACATTCAGATGGACAGAGGAACAAGACAAACATACCTGGTCCTAGCAATAATAAATATTTCAAAAGAACATCACCATCAGCACAGGGAAATGATTAAATAATTGATTAGCTGTTTTGTGGGATTTTAATATGTTGTGCTATTTGTTGTGAGTGTATTGTCATTCGCATCCTTTGCCTTTGTGTGGTTGGGATTGTGCATACATGCTGGGTTGTTTATAGGCATCACACACTTTCTCTTTTAAGTGGCCAACAATGTTGCCAACACAGCATGCACTTGGTTCTGAATTTCCCTCTTCAATAACATCACACCTCTTCGTCAGCATCAGCAAAATAAAACACAGTAGAGTCTCAGGTAGCTGAAAGATAATGCAATTAGGCAGAGACCACAGAGCCTCAGCTACAAACAGAGGTTTATCGAAGCTGACATGACTGTCAGATTAAGCTGAGAGGAAAGCAGACCAGAGTGGGAGCTTTACTTTACATGTTTGTGTTGATTCTGTGTGGGTGGGTGTGTGTGTGTGTGTGAGAGAGAGAGGCAGATGCAGAGCAGACAGACACAGCAGTATGCTACAGATTACACAACACAATGTCAATAGGGAACAGAGGTCACTCTTCTCTTACTTGAACACAGACCTATTTGAGCCTCTGTCATAGGGCCTAGTTTCTGCTACATGATTTCCTTCATCCTTTCGACTAGGTTTGGGTTTCTTCCCTCTGTGTTTATTCTGGTCTTATCCTCAACTGCAGATTTCCCATGAGATTGTTGGTTAATGTGGTTTTTTACTTATCATATGCATGCTAAGTCTGTACGAAATACTTCATAATCTGAACGAAATCTTTTCATTCATTTTGTCCGATACATCAGTTTAATGTAGTTTCATAAAAGCTGCAACAAATGAAGCAATGACTGGTAGAATGTTGCTTTATATGATAAATCACAACACATTTTGTAAGTCACCCTAAAGTCATTGAACACATTAACACTTTAGTAATGTTTAAGTGTTTGTATTGGTTCAATGATGATGATAAAAGCTACGCAATTATACTGGACTCATGAGCTTTGGTGCCACACCAGGCCGAACTGAATGTTCTGGCCATTTACCTGAATTGGAACAAACACCAATATTCTTAAACAGTCAAAGTTAAGTCAATAAGCATTTCATAACCTTGATTGAATATGTATGTTATCTTAGTAAAGAGAGCTTGCAAACAGAGATGAAGGTTATATAAATCCTACATCGTACTGTACTTCTAAACTCTGCCAGCTGTTTATTTTGACTGTAATTTAATTTGTATATCCCCAGTTTGCAACTCAGCCAGTATCACAAGTCCGGATGTCCATTCTCGCTCCAAGAGTGGTATGTCTTTCCACCCTCGCACAGTGTTTCACCAGTCTTTTGCTTCATTACCTGTGAGTCAGACTAAATAACAGGATGAGTGAAGGTGCCAGGGCACCGATGTGTGCCATCGAGCAAAAAAACAGAGCAGCTTCTGCCAAAGCTCTCAGCACAGAGCAAAGCCTTGACAGATGCTAATTTATCTGCTGAGGGCTGAATTATAGAGACAAATACTTACAGGTCCAGGGAGGGAAAGAAGGAAGACACTATCAGATAAGATTTAAGGGGAATGGGGAACAGGAGATTACACGAGGGAAGGCCTGGAGAAATCGGGAGTAGTGAGGATAAAGAATCTGTGAGCACATAAAAGAAAGGGAGAAAAAGAGACAAAGGACATAAAGATTATTGAGAGGTCACAGAACAGATTTAAACTAGGAGCGTGAATGTCTTTAAACCCTAAATAGCTGTTAGAGTAGCTGTACTCTATCATACAAGATGAATGTGTGGTAAAAGGGTTGAAGGAGAGGCAAAGAGTTTTAAAGAAATCATTTTTTTGTTTACGCATCACCATAAAAGCTGCCCTCTGGCATATAATGGCTTTTATACAACAGCTGCTAGAACATGTTGTCTAGAATGTACAGATGGTAGTAGAGGTAAAAACCTTTGGAGGAAATTTGAGCAAGTATCTTCTTAATCAGCACAAAGCCTGGCAGCGGTAGTTACCTAATTTTACCAGGGTGCTTTCTTAAAAAATGGAAACAGGATATTAGAAAAGTTCCTCTTAATATAGATTCATTGAATTTTATTTACATTTCTGATTTTCTGTTTCTTGCTCAATACTGGCCTGACCTGGTTTGGATTTCTGAAGATCCGAAGGATGACCATTGAAATACATTTGTTTTACTGCTGTCCTTCTCTTTCTCTTCGATCTTTTTCTTATCCCCCCTCAGGTTGTCAGCAAAACCAAGTTTCAATTGTTGTTGATTGATAGGAATCCTTCTGGTGATGTAGTGAAGGTATAGTGAGGAGGTAGAGAGCATACAGCTTGCTCAAACACAGAGACCCATCTTAATGTGGTGTATGTATTTATTCCTTACTAAGACATTAACATTACAGTGTTTTTAAGTCTAATGAGTAAGACAGAGAAAGAAGATAACAATGTTAATGTGAAGCATCACAAACAAAACAGCCTAATTTGCCTAATGGTTGTTTTATTCTAAAGAGACCTGTTTTGCTTTGCTTTTGCACAGTCTGGTGTAGAAATGTTAGCAGCTCTGTCTTTTGACATTTGTTGTTGTTAGCAAGTTACAACTACAATGGCTAATGTTAGTTACAGTTATGATGGACAGAGAGTGACAATAACTGTAATCAAGTTATGCACCCGGAAAAGCTACAATCCAGATTTTTGGATTCAATTTTAACACTGATCCCTTGCAGGTCAGAACCAGTGGAACCACACAGGGAGAACTAAAGTTCAAATATAATATATTCCACAGTTCAGAATGACTTTTAGCCTTTAGTTTCAGGTGGCATGAGGAGTTGCACCACTATCTGTGACATAGTAATGTGATCTCCATGACCAGATTTACTAGTTTTGCAAGAACCCCTCACATTAACATCCATGTTGTGATTATCACTTGGAAACTTTTTGAAAGTACACTATACCAGCAAAATGTAGGTTTATTTCAACCTGGCATATTTCTCACAAATGTGGACAATGTTGTATAGAACATCATGCCATCTTTGCACTCTGAGAAATTAGGACATATAATAATATGATAATTTTGCCAAGCTTTGAGAGCCTCCTCCTGCTTTCCAAATAAATCTGTTTTTACATTAATGGTTTTAAACACTTTTCTTAGAGTCTATCTAAAAATAAGCCCAGAAAAGTCGCCGTCTGGAACAGTTATATTAGCCAGGAATAGCCAGTGAGGCGATCACACCCACCAGCATAACCGGCTCATCCCTCTGAGACTAAACGATAGCTAAAGTCTGCTCATACACACCCATTTGTTAGGTCACTGCCAAACAAGGACACAGTGAAACAGAACAGCAAAAGGTCACACGTATTTTATATCTACTGTAAATTCTTATATTCTTCCATCCAGCAAGCAAAATAAGGCAGACACTTTGAACGTAGCCTCTCCATCTCTGCCAAAGTACAACACGACTCTCTGTCACACTAACATACATTGACGTGGTTGTCTTGAAAGGAGCCCCCGCAGCCGTGTGTCTGTCTGCTCTGAACAGCACAACTGTGCTGAAGAAGTGAAATGCTCTCTGAGGGATAGTGACTTCAGTAGGTGGTGGAAATGGTAATGAGGGTCGCGGCTTGTGTCTGTCAGGCTTGTCTGGATGGTGCACGAGGATAAGTGCTCGTGTGTGTTTGTATGTGGTCTGTGTATGCATTCGGAGGGGGAGCCGTAACTCGTAAATGTCACCAGACAACAGGCAAACACTGCATTGCTCATGTGAAATACCATGAAGGATGAGAAAATACATGTGTTTATGCTCCATTTGGGATTGTGGTTTGGTACAGCAATAGCTCTCACCCTGTTTCATCACAGTTTCATCAAGAAACAAACACCCACACACGGACACACTGTGCTTGTCCTTAGTCTTTCATGCCACTTATGTACATAAGCAACTTGGTCTCCAGTCAAATATTTTTACGTTACACCATACATTAACGTAATCCATGAGTAAACTAAAACTCAAGATGACAGAGGAAATATAAACAGAAAATGAAAAATAAGAGAAAGATTTTGCAGATAGGAGAAGAGTTAAAACTACTAAATGGAGAGGAAGATCATTGCCACTCAAAATGTACAGTTGGTCTTTTGCACACACTTCTCTAAAGCAACTTACAAGTACGACCAAATTAAGCCGAAAGTGATTTGAAGAAATTTTTCAGTCTGATGTCCTGAAAACAAAAAGTGATAGTAACATAAAATAACAGTTTACAGAGGCTTGAAAAATGAACAACATTCAGAAAAGAAGAGGGAAGCTTTACAGTTGAGACACAATGAGCTAGATTACAGCTAAAGCCTTTCTTCATCCCCTCCTCAATCACTGAAACAGGGAAGCACTCAAAGGAGAAGTGACAGAGATTGTCAGTGGTTATAAGCATGGAAGCTGTCTTTTCTTTTTTGTATCTTTTAATATCCTCTCATCTATCCCATCGTCCTTTGTGAAATCCAATTTCACATCACTGGATGAATGATGAGAAAATGTCAAAACCAAATGAACAATAAATATTTCGAAAAGCTCAACCAAGAGGCAGAATTAGGAGGGAGCCAAGTGCTTGTTTCCCCACCATCACCAGCTGGTTCCGTGATCTTCTGTGCTGTGTGCTATAAAATATTTCATCCATCATCTCATCAATCTGGTCTTACAGAATAGCTTGTTAAGTTATCCTTACATCATTGCTATTCCTTGTGTTTACTTTATTTCCAGCATGATACTTCATTTTCTTCATGCTTCATTTGCTGCATTCCCATTTACCTAAGCCCTGCTCCCAGTATATACTTTACTTTCTATTGGCCAGCTGGAAAAAAAACTCATCTCACTCTTTCCAGTCTGCACTCAGTACTGCCATTCTTTAGCTAATGAACAGTAAAGCTCCTGTGCCATACAAATTAAACCCCATAACTTGTAGTAATTGAATGTGGATGTGGAAATGAACAGAAGAGATGCACTGGAGATTGGAGTGGTAGCTAAGCATTAAGCACCACTTTGTCAGTCTGTCAGCCCAGAAGTTTTACTGGTGATTGTGTTGTTTGCTCTACCGCAGTGGAGAGGGACGATGGAGTAAAGCTGGATGAATTAAGTGAAAGAGAGAAAAAGAGGGCAGGAGGAACACACCAATGCAAGAAAATGCATCATGTGTAAATTAACATGTATGTGAGTGTATTGCCTGTCTCAGTTTGAGTTCAGGTTTTTTAAACAAGTTTCTTCTTTTAACCTGAGGAGCTGAGACAGACTGCGGTGACAATGTCATTTCAAGACAGATCCTGGACCTGACAGTGAATCATAGGAAACAATAGGCAGGACACCATGACAGCACCCATGGTGATTTTACTGTGAGGCGGATGAATTTTCCGTGTCACAGCTGGAAGTCCTGCTTTTAAATTATCACTAAAATGACTTATCATAAGCAAAGCATTTAGGAGCCCACAGAGTTATTAAGCACTGATGCCACATCTCTATAATGTATTGTGCGATATTATCATTTCAACTTTTAATGCTCTGATTTCCAGCCAAGAGATATTGACTTTGAAGAATATTTTGTCTTTGGATTTTTCTTTTGTGGGTCTCAGTCATGTCAGCCATTCAATTCTCTGTGTGCGTGTGTGTGTGTGTGTGTGTGTGTGTGTTTGTGCATGTAGGAGAGAGACAAAATGACATTGGTCCCCAGTTAATTTAGCTGTGTCAACCTCTGTCAGCATTTATATAACAATAAATGGTTTTCTTCTTATGAATATGCATACTCTCCCCAGTCAAAACATTTTCATACTTACGAACTCAGGCATGTGTGTGGATGCTCACATGAGTAAGTCGTTCATTACATGTGTTCTGTGAAACCACGGACGATGTTATAGACACATATAGGCATTTGCCATGCTCGCACACACAAACACATTAAAATGAACGGCCGACTTGCTGTAGGTGTAAGGATTATAGTTCAAAGCTGTGTCACAAACCCTCCACATCAAATGACAGTGAGTTTACTTTAAGACAGTTTCATTTTCTAATGCAGTGCTCGATCATGCCTGAGACGTGGATAAACATTTCTATATGACTGTGCCATTAATCAAATTATGTTTTCAATTACGATTATCGCTTTCTACAATTATGAAAACAAATAATCAAGATAAGTGTTAAGATAATAATTGTGCGACCTTTTTGTTTCACGTTGCTGTTGTCTTGTATTGCTTTATTCCGTACATCCGGCACAAGTTTTCTTTACAGCAGTGCTCTTTTGCCGTTCACTAAAAGCTCAGACTCTTTTTTTTTTTTTTTTTTTTACATCAAGGCTCCAGCCAAAGGTTTTTCAGAACAAGATTGTTTGGGTTCTAGCAAACCTGTTAGCTTTCTGTCACAGAAGAAGGGCCAAAAGAGCGAAACGACACAATTATAATTTACGTTCTTTAACTTGGTATTGATATTGGTATCTTGGCAGATAAGTAGTCAACAGGGTATCAGACAGCTCTTACAGTCTGGGTCTGTGGTGTCAGCGGTAACTGGTTAAGTTAAGGTTGGCCAAGGGGAAATGTATATCTACAGGAAAACAGAATGTACTCTAGAGCTTTGGAATCTACAGTAAATGCTCTGCTGGGGTTATAATATGTTATGTCAGATGGAATCTCTGTATTTGAAAGTGTAACAGAGGCATCAGAAAAGTCAACAAAAACATGACAGATTCACAGTTATGCTGTAACGTTATAATTTTTTTGCAGTTTACGTAAAAAAATGGTAAAAAAATGGTAAAAAAATAATTTAAATTTAGGTTCAATAAATGCATTGTTTCTAAAGTAAGTGAGATAATAAGTCAGATAATTGTGATGACTACATTGAACAAATTATCATAATTATGATTTTTGACATAACCGAACAGCCGTATGTTTCCATAACTCTGCAAGTAAAGTTTTTTCAGTGTGTTTTCCACCTCAGTTTTCATAATTTGTGAAAATTTTCAAATTTAAATTTTATTGGCCTCATTTGAATAGTGATTTTGGACTGTCAATATTAATTGTTCTGTTGTCTTCTCTTCTGTAGTACATTGAATTGGACTACAGACAAGCTTACATGTTTACATAATTGGTGGAGTTCAACTCAATTAGTCACACACAAGAAAAGGAATCCACCTTTTTGCCCTGCTGTAGAACGCCCTGTGTCATTTTGTCCAATATAAACACATATTCAAAGTGCCTGTATGAGCATCTCACTCAGGCTGTACTTTTAATGAACTGTACAAAGGGAAATATAGTCTATAGTAGCTGTCTGCACTGAGATATGAAAAGGTTTTTCTTTTTCTTTTTCTTTGGGGGGGGGGGGTGACCAAAATGTTTAATTTGTGAAGTAAGTAACATAAAAGAATTTGATGAGAGAAAGGCCATAGCTGTTTTATAATGTGTGACCTTTAATGTCATTTCCATAACCATAAAGTCAAGCAAATGGATACACTGTGGCTATTTCATGAACTCTTTACAAGCTTGAACACACAGACACTACAGTGACTTATGACATTAGTTTCATTATTCAGTATGGATTGTGGGTTGAAGCTGCATGTCTGGCCAATTTGACTTCTAGTCACATGTTCATTGTACCCACTGTCACGATTTCCCTGCTCTGAAGCTGCACTGGAGAAAACGCACAAATTTCTGTGTAGGCAACAGTATGTGCACACGCATACACAAACATTCTCAGCTTTCAGTAGTGCCTTTTAGAGACACTAACAAGAATTCACACTTCACACATGTCAGGAGAAATTTGACGTGCTGCGACACAAATTATGCTTCAGCCATCATACTGGCTAAAGCAGGGCCTTTTATTTGTTGTGTGTCTGTGCATGCATGTGTGGGTGGGTGTGCGTGTGTGTGAATGTGCTTGCTGATTTATTCCACACCATGCCAGTGGTGGAAGCCAAACACGGCATGAAATAGTATGCCAGCAGCTTGGTCCTGTTAGCTCACTGCTTTGACTTTCACTGAATCTTAAGTCTGCACTTATCTCACACAAACACAAACAGGTAGTCAGTCAGACAGCACCGCAACTCTGTGGTAGATTCACAAAACAAATTTTGTGTGCCCTACCTGCTAGCATCGTGCACCCCGGTTTTATGTGGTGGACTGTGTAAGGGGTACCTTTGCACAGCCTGCACTTGGAGTCCTGCCTGAGTATGGTAGACTCCTGGACTTCTCACACCTTGACTTACTATAGGTAATTGGTAGTAGCTGCTTTCCTTGTGGCCTCTTCATGGTTACCATTTGCCTGTGGGATCCCAGGGTCCTTCTAGCAGTTCTGACTACCTTTCCTCTCCTTGTTACCATCCAACCATTGTATCCAGTCCAAATGAATTCCAAGGCCTGGCTGTGTGTTTTTGTGCCGGATGCCTTTCTGCCGCAACCCTCCCATTTTTGTTGTCTGTAAGAAAAAGTGCAAGTGATATGACCACCAAGTAAGGGACTTACTGTCCCTTCAGAAGTAAGGGTTCTGAAGGGACATCAGAACCATCAGCACCATGCGCATAAGCAGTAATGGGAGGCTGATGTTAATTCCTGGCTCTCAAATATGATCTTTTTCCCTTTATCTGGCCAGTTTCACATCTTTAGACTGTTGCATTTTTATCAACTTGGATGTGTCATTTATGGCCTCTGGTTTTAGTGGATTCTGACATTTTCTCACAGTACTTAAATTCCTATTGCTGCAGGTCAGACATTATTCCAGTCTGGCAATTTTAATTTCAACACTGCTATTAGACTCGAAAGGCATTTGGCTTTTTTGTGGCCATTAAATTCTGTTGCTTTAGGAACAGTGACAGTTGTTTAAAAGCTATTGTCCTACAATTAATATTGCCTTGTGATTACCAGTGATTTTTTTTTAATCCCCTTAAAGGTGTTTCTTATCATGCAAAGTTTTCTTACAATGTAAGTAAGAATGCAAATTCTGAATTACCTTCAGCAATAATAACTTTCCAGAAGTGATCTGTGATACAAGACTCTGTTTACACACACTATGGACTGATAAGGATGTCCAGCAGCTCAGTACAGATATTCAAAGGGGGAATTAGCTTTTAATCATCATTTATGTCCATAACCCTTGTTTATTCTTTTATTCTCTCTCTCTCTCTCTCTCTCTCTCTCTGTCTCTGTCTCTGTCTCTGTCTTACTCTTACTCTTACTCTTACTCTCACATTCACTCACACTCAATCAAACGCATATTGTTTCTGACTCAGCTTCAACCAAGTCAAATCACCTCTACGTCTGCACTTCTTATCTGTGGTCTCAGAGGCCTTTGTTGTACATTCTGTGTATTACAGTGATGAGATCACATGAGGGTCAATCTTATGGGGGCAGCCAAATTAATTCTCGTTTTCTTTGTATCGTTTAAGCTTGGTAGTGAAAAATTGACATTTTGAATTTGGATTTGTCACCTTAGTCAAACACGTTTTAAAAGTTTCTTGTGAATCTGTCATATGTCCGTGGGAGTGTGTGACTCCTTCTTTTGACACGGAGAAACAAAAGGTGAAAGAGAGCATTTAGTACGGTGGCCCTGATAGCTCAAAACACTGCAGTTTGAGAAAACACATGCAAATAAACAAAACACAAGCAAATATAGAAAAATAACTTCACAAATTTGATAACACAGGCAATGTATTAAGAAACTCGCTTCAGAAAGCCAGAACACAACCAAATTGTGAAAAGTGCTGTAAATCTGTCAGGTTTCCCTAATCCCCTACCTCCATTTCGGAAACCAGCTTTCCCTTTTATGAGAACGTTAAGAAATCAGCTTTACTGAGAAAGCTCCTGGGCTCCAGGGTTACTGTTGTTGGTAAATACAGCCGATAAATAGACTTAAGCAATACTATCACATCAATTAACCACATTTATTTTTAAAGCCAGTTCAGACACACCCGTTGGTGGGAGAGTGTTGAATTAATACAGTTTCAACACAGCTCCACAATTATTCACATTTGATGCTATAGCAGCGAAAGATGAATTAATGGAGTAATGTCGCCTAATTTTTAAATCAAAGTCCACACAAAATCAGACTGAAAACAAAATTAATACAGGGTAGCAGCACAAAAAAAACAGAAAGCAGCATTTTCTGTCCATACAGTTAAAACTCATAATCCAACGATGTAATGTATATTATAAGAAGCCCAGGTAGGTTTGAACCTTTGAGCTACTAGATACAAATGCTTCGCTCGAACCCCTGGACCATCATAGGCTTCAACAGAAATGATAAAAACAATAGAGCGGGTGGCTGCGTCTCACTGCTGCTGTCAGTGAGATTTAGTCTAATGATGTGATTGTTAATGAAGCTACCGCTTACTCATAGTTACAGTTGTGTGGACATTCAGTCTGTTATATACGTAATGGACCATGGGAAATGATTAGACAGAAACTAGCAGTGATCAGTTATTCCCTTCTTCCTCAGTCAGTGAGCGAGACAGAGAAAGAGAGAGTTGCCGAATATGGTAGAGATTGAATGGAGAGGGAGCGTTGTTAACAAGAACAAAGCAGTTTAATCTAAAATTATTATTCGTAGTGTTTGTATTCGTATTATTTTCTGATGTTTTTTTTTTCTGATTATGTTCTAAAGCACAAATAACCACAAACAGACCTCTGCTCTGGAGATGTGTATAGCACACGGTCAAACACACACACAGACTTAAGCCTGAATTCATGTAGCGTTAATGTTCACAATGCAGATAACTGAAAGAAAAATAAAGAGGTACAGTAAACTAAGGATTTTTGATTTGACAGAAAGTTCAGATCGTCACACACTATGCAGTATCCTAACATTAGTCAATTATACACCTGGCGTACCAACACAATCCTGTAACAGGACTCTGAGGAGGTTGTAGGGGCGTGTCTGATTTCATTGCGTCATTGGTTGACATTCAGCAGTATCCCCATGGAATACGTACCACATCTGCACAGACTCACGCATGAATCACACAGCAGATTCAGCCTGCTACATACTGTATCTACATGCTATTATTGAATAGTTTTGAAACTACAGTTTACTGTATGTGGATCTACTGTACTTAATGTCTAAATGCTTTTTCAGGGGCTTTTCCACTAAATCATTCTTTGTGAAAAACCCTTGTTTGTTCAACCTTAATCATTTTCTCAGCTTGACTATCTCTTCCATTTGTTTGACCCTTAACACGGACATTATCCTTTATCAGCTTATAACGAAGATGTCACTAGAATGACCCACCGGCCTGACGCACCGATCCATCACAGGCAAAGGACGTGACACTGTCAGCCTCAGACGAATACATCTGTCGCTGCGGCGATAACTCACTGAACTTCGGTTTCCATGTGCCTCTGGATGAGATCGAGGCAGACAATGACCTTGCACCAGAGCTGTTAGGCACTGGAGCCTATTGGCTGTAATTGCCTGTCAAGGAGCAGACATAGGGTTTGACAGAGTGGTCGGACAGGGTAATCCAGGTGTTTGCAGTGTCAATATGGGCCTTACCAATTTCTCTGATGGGAGACTAGAAGAAAACAGTCTGACCTTTATGTCCCTTATGTCCTAAGCTGTATCCTATTAGGCTGTTTACTGCATCATCAAGTTACTGAAGATTTAATGACTGCGTCAGATTGAAGTGGACAGATTTGCCTGGGTTCTCTCTACCCTGCAGGATCATATGTGACAGTGTTTTGGTTGTCTTGTTTTCTTATATCATGGTTTTAATTGCACTTGACATAAAGAGACTTATATAGTGTACAAACTGAAATTAGCTTTTCATCACTGAAGCAGATTATCAAGTAATTAAATCAGTAGCTTTTAATGAACACCTAATTTGTCTTGTTTACCATCTGCCAGCATACTGACAGTCCAGTTTTGGTACGTGTTGTATTTTACACTTCACATTTTCTGCCATCTGCTTGATTTGTGTTTGTATCCTTGTTGGATTTGCACACATACCCATAGATAACATCTTATTAGTGATAAGTCCAGCACATATACTCCTCTAAAACTACAACAGGTGCTTTGAACTTTTTTGTACAGATTAAACACTAGATATAATGTGTTTAATTGATTAGCTTTATATGGTAGATGGACTGTTGCCCATAGAGTCAGGGTATTGGTTTCACTTTTAATTATTCACAGTCGTCTATTGGAAGCTAACCGAAATTTTTCCGTAACTTAATGTTTAGCTTAAAGGAATAAGTGTGGTATCAATGTTCTTATCAGCATATTACCTCTGAAGAAATGTTTTATACTAATATTTGTAATTATTGTATCTTATCCAGGTTAAGAGTGTGATAGTTGACAAGGGTGTTCCAGATGATGTCATCAGTGATGCTTTCTTTCAGTTTTACCATTCTCATAACAAAAAATAAAAATAAAAAATTAGGTGTAGGAGTATTCTTACTGAAGAAGAAGCTTGTGAAATACTTTTACAATTTGCACAATTAGTTGCTCCGTTCTTTAAAGAGAGAATCTCATTACACCTGTTTTGTCTTTCCATGGCTACTGTATGTGGTTTGCTGTTGCTTATTTCTATGGCTCACACATTACAGTTAACTGCTTTTTTTTTTTTGAGAAAGTTACTATTTACCTTTTACTCGAGTTACAAATCTTATCCCTCAAATTCTTCAGTTTAATTTTTTTTCCGTAAGCACTTCAAAATGATAAGTTGGACATGTATATATGGGTGATTAATCAATGATGTTATATGAAAAGATTCCCATCAGTGTCTCCACCATCCAGTCACCTTCCTTATTCTACGACTTTATGACTGAAGTCACAGACACTTTGACCCTGGCAGACTCGGTGTAATTATCCTAATGGGGTCTTGTGCACCTTTTTATGCAGTCAGAGTAATGTCTGCCTCTTTTCCTCATGCTCATTTGTGTTAAAAGTCACTTTTCAACTGTGACAGCCAGTGTATTCATCATTACACACCTCTACATACACAGTTTTTGTGTCCACAGAGAGCCCTCTCTGCTATCTTAGGTGAAGGAAATAAATTGCCCATCAACAGACACTGAATGAGACAGAGTGGGATCGAGAGTTTATTAGGCACGATTAGGTCTTGGCTTTTTATATCCCACATGTGGTGGAAGCCTCCGTCTCCTATTAAGTACCTAGGGTATAAAGGTAAGGTCATATTCAAACATCACACTCCAGAGTTTTTGGGTGCCCGGCCTAAACAAAATTCAGGAAGAGATGTCAGAAT
The DNA here is from genome assembly GCF_033026475.1 of Channa argus. Lineage (NCBI taxonomy): Eukaryota > Metazoa > Chordata > Actinopteri > Anabantiformes > Channidae > Channa > Channa argus. The sequence goes on from NC_090199.1 coordinate 18,329,506, forward strand.
GCAACACAGTGTAGGCAGAGCCAATCAGTGGTCAAGGTAAATAAATTGGGGAAATGATTTTAAAGGTTTTAAATTCACAATTTAAAAACCTTTTTGGAAATAATACACTTTATATTAATAGGAAAATAGTTTATGAAGTGTTTGTTTAGTGTCAGAAATGTCTTTTATGTAACTCGTCTACCATTTTTAAGGTGTAAATCCCTTATCTGCAGGGATAATGGTTGCAACTGCTAAAAAATTATGTTTTGAAAAAATGTATGAAACCACCTTAATATAAAATGTACATTACACAATTTCAAAATCTATTTATAATGATAGTGATTTATTTCAGATTCAGATTTGCTCAGTTTTCCTCGTGCTGAAAGTTCTACAGCAGGTACTGTGACCTACCACCTTGTCAGTCTGGCAGTGTGGCCAGTGCCACCCCAGCCCACCCCTCTTTTCCCTCTTTTGGTGTATATGATGGCGTAGTGGATGTTAGCTGTGGCTGCAAAATATAACATCTGACTGACCTCTGTCAACTTACAGTAAACATACTGCTGGGTTATGAATGAAAACGTTTAGGGTTATAGGCTAAAAGTAAATCTACATTTACATTCTGACTGTCAAAAAGAAGTAGCTTGTTAAACCAAACTTTGGCTTCAGCGCAAACCTTTTTCTTATTCATGAATTGTTATTAAACAGCAGAACGCTTGTAGGCAACGCAGACAGATGTGAAATTGTGTGTTTTCTCACAAATCTAATTACATTGTTTGGCAGACAACAGAAGGGAATCAGCTTTTTGTCTGCATGGCAGTGAAATAGTGTCTAAATCAAGAACAAAAAGTCAACCACAGTACGGTGAAGCATAAGACCTGCAGGCATTGTGATGTTCATGCTGCTCTGCAAGTATGTTTTCTACTGCCCACCTTTTCATTCACGTCATCTTTGTCCTTCCATGTCTGTCTCTCCACTCAGTGCTGGGAGGTGTGGAGTCACGTGGTGTGCTGAGGAAGATCAGTGAAATGCTGGAGGTTATTCTGAAGAGGATGGATAGCCTGTCCAAACTCGACAACTCCTCCACCACAGAAGCACGGCGCCTAGATGAGCTCAGGTCTGCTATCAACAGGTATGTTGAGTTTTTCTTTTCTTTTGTGCATTAGAGGTCATAAGAGGTTAGCAAATGTAACTGATTATAAGATTTCAACCAAATTGCCAAACTTTTCAAAAGGAGAGTCAGATAAGATTTGTACTGGTATTTTCTTTTTCTTCTTATAAGATCTAATTTTATTTAAAAATATTCTGTGTATTGCATGAGTGTAGGTTGGTCTTCACCTGTGAACAATCGTTGTAATGATAGAAATTATGTATTGATTATTTGTGAGGCTTGAATTATGGTTCTGTGTTAAATCTGTGCCATAGTTATCAAGAGTTGCTTGGCCATGTACCCTTAGCCATAGAACATGCGCCTCCCAGTACATTTAACTACACATAGAGATGTAGATCACAACCACTGTGACTGATCCACTCAGTCTTTGTTTCAGTCGGTTCATTGGTCATACAGGACATCCTTCTCTTTTCGGTATTAGTTATTTCAGTAGCTGATTTTCAATTCCAACATGATCTGTTCAATTATCAGTTACAATTGCTTGTAGTACACCAAACCATCTCAACACAGTAGAGAATGACACACTAAAGCTCACAAGTACAAATTGTCAAGCACAATCTTTTTTCAGTTTGCAAGAAAAGGAATGCAAAAACGCTGCCTTCACTGTCAAGCTTATTAAGATTGTTTGGCTCAAAATTTTTAATTTTAATTTTAAAGATTAAAACTGTAATTAGGCTTAAAAAGTACTGTAATTTGATACAGTAAACACCTTATAAATAGCCTGTATAACATTCTATATAAATTATTCATTGCTAACAAAGTGTCAATGTACTACCAATCCTGTTATGATCAGATGTGCTATATTCAGGTGAGGTATATAAAAAGAGAGAGCAGCTGGTAGAGATTTGTAAGATTACTTCTTACTAGCTGACATACAGTACATGAAATACCATAATGACATCATTATATTTAAGATGTATTCCTCGTTACTATTCAAATTGCACATTACCTTCCTGTCTCTTCTGTATTCATGAGTTATAGCTTCTCTCCTCTTTACTCCTTGCCCTATTGTATTTTGCTCTCATCTTCACTCTCATTTTTATCTCATACTGTACAGTCGCTTGTGGAAATTGCCGCCAATTACCTGAAAATCACTCCTGCAAACAGACAAGACTTATATGACCTTGCTGCTTCTACTTTCATCAAAGCACTTCTCTCCTTGCCCCTTTCGCGCCAAAACATCTAATTTGTTTTTTCTGTTTGTTCTTCCCTACATTTGACCTACCTTCATTTTCAGACAACGCAAATAAACTACAGTCGGAGAGATGTGATAAACACTGATAGAAATCCCCTTATTTCCTTGAACCTTGTTCAGTGATTTCATATTGGCACACAGGTTCAGATCAGTGCAGAGGCACTAGAATGGAAGGATGGGATGATTAATATGGTCTGGCTTTGGTGTTAACTGCAATCAATGTCTAGTAATGGACTGTTTAATGTGTGTGAAGCTGTTTTACTCTTAGGCCATGCTGAGGGAGAAGTGTCCTGCTAAGGGTGTGATTCTGTGTATTCTCAGGGAATGTATGTAGGATGGTACGTGCTTTTGTAACTAACAGAAATCCATTTCTGGTTATTGCCTCTAAGAGGATACAGTAGATTGAGTAGACAGGAGGGTACAATCGGAGTGTAATTAGAGGTAAATATAAGAGCTACAATCCCATTTTAAAGTTTCACCCTAACTACTCGAATTGTTCTACACATGTCTGCACTGTAGTAACAAAGGACAGGAGTAACCAGAGCAAAGCTATGCTGCTCACAATTGTCATCTCTTGAGTAGGTAAATCACATTGTTCATTGTATTCTTAAGTACATTTTTAATATATTAAAGCACTTTTTTTTATCATTTATTTATTTTTTTGTCCTTTCAGCTTATCCCGTGAGTTCAGGGTCGCCACAGCGAATCATTGTCCGCATGTTGAGTTTGGCACAGTTTTTAAGCCTGATGCCCTTCCTGATGGAACCCTCCCCAATTTCTACCGGGCTTGGACCAGCACTGCACAGCTGGGGATGGGAACGTGTTGTTGGGGGTTCAGTGTCTTGCCAGAGACACTTATGTAGCCGGGACCGCGAATTGAACCACTGACCCTGTGGTCCGTGGAAGACTTTTTCTTCTAATTATGCAGCCACTGAATATTAAAAAAAAAGAGAGAAAACTTGAAATGTTTTTAACAGGCGTCGTGCTTTACAGTTGCTTGGCACCACCGTTTGAGACAATTGGGGTTCAGTGTTTTGGTCAACGACATCTGAAATGGGGATCAAACCACCCATGATCGGTGAACTACCTGCTCTGCCATCTGCAGGACAGGCACCTCTGTTTTAGGTTTTAAAGAGTCATAAAATAAGAAAATGACTTAAGAATCATCAAATCTTTTTTAATTAGTGATTAAAAAAGCCATGTGAAATGATGAAATAGGATTCTCCTATAGAAATGACTGAATTAGGATTTAATATCTGATATTTTGAATGTGTTTATATATTTTCTCTCCAGCAAGGAATACATGTCATCATATGGGAGAACCCGGTACTGTTTTTAAATATGTCACAAAGCGATGCCAAGATTTGGTTTAATATAAAGTAACATTATGAAGCTCTTCTTACCAAAATATGTGCCAGATGTCACTCACGTATCGCTAAGAAGATTCTTAAGCTTTTTATGACTTCAGACCTCTCCAGTGCTCTCACACAAACCACCCAAAGAGTCTTTTACCTACAAAGCCTTAATTTTTGTTTTTAAATCAGCTTAATTCATGAAGACAATTGCCTGCGACTGAACTTATGCCTGACAATAACTCACCTCTTTCACCTGAATGGACTTTGTCAGAATGTGGCTAATGGGCTTTCTGTAAGTTACTGTTTTTACATTTTACAGATGTTGAAGCGCCAACCTTTTGCGGTTTGGCATTTTCCTGTTTCATGGAGACTTCAGCATGTCTCTTTAGGTGTCAAACATTCAAGCCTCAGTAAATGTAATTTAAAACTTCAGAGTGGTTGGAAAACAAGTGAGACATTTGAAGAGATTAATTTTGTCCAGGAGACATGATGAGTCATAAAGACTAAGAACAATTTTCAAATATTACTAAACCTAATGAAGTAACATAATTGCTATGTTATTTTGAAACACATTACTCCCAACCTCACTATTCTATAAACAAAGTATATTTGTGATTGTTATTGAAACCTTGTCATTTATGGTGCATGTTGATAGGTATAAGAAAGATTGTTACTAAGTGACATCTTTGTATTATTCGATTTTTAAATAGTTTGTGTTAGCCTAAGTATTCAGTATCAAGCAGTGTTTGTCCTTAGGAGTACAATATAGCATGGATGATCAAAATTAGTGTTTAGATGAGGGAGGGACCTTAACAGCAGAAAGAGAAAATAAGACACTGAGCCATATATTGCAGAGAGCTGGGCTTAATCCCTAGCAGCACTGCCTTCAACTTGGCTAGGCACCCCTTACCACACAACTGGCATCCAAACAATTAACCACATTTGTAGCCAAGATTGCAATGATAACTTGAAGATTTTTGTTTACGCGCTCTTTGAATTTGTCCTAAATCAATGACTGGTTAATCATAAACAAAGTACTAATGCTGTGTTTAAGGGATATTGTATTGCATTTGAAAACATTATTACATTATATACATTTTATATATTATTACATTACTATTAAAAAGAGACTGATCATAAATACTAGATCTATCCAGAAAAAACACAGGAAAGACTTTATTCAGAAAGCAGTATGAAACGCGCACACACACACACACACACACACAAGCGCACACACACAAAACATAGTTTTCTTCAGTGGAGAGCCATCAAAGGGACCTCACCATAGCAAGAACTGTGTGTGTGTGTGTGTGTGTGTGTGTGTGTGTGTGTGTGTGTGTGTGTGTGTGTGTGTGTGTGTGTGTGTGTGTGTGTGTGTGTGTGTGTGTGTGTGTGTGTGTGTGTGTGTGTGTAAAAGAGAAAGCGAGAGGAAAAGAGAGATTGTGTGTGTAATTACAAAGTAGCACGTGTGGGTGTCTGTGTATTACTTCATTTACTAGCTGACACTTGTTTAAACCAGTCTGGGCGTGAGACCAGGGCACAGACCCCTGACTGAGTGCCTGCAGGATTAATGGTGCACACACACACACGCACAGGCACACTCACTCACTCACTCACTCACTCACTCACTCACTCACTGTCACAGCGGGCCCAACCTTATACTCTCTTCTGTCCAATGATTTTCATTCCATCACTCATTTCCACTTTCCTCTTGTCTCTATCTCTCTGTCCTCTCCATCTTTTCCTTCTTCCTCTCTGCCTCTTCGTATTTGCTCTGCTGATTTTTTACAACTCTTTCTCATCCTCTTGAGTGTGTGAGAAAAGTAAACAGGTATGAGTGAAGTAGGGATGTTTCGTTTTTATTTTTTGCCAGCTGGGAGATGAGCAAATGGAAAGATAGTGTTAGTAGTTAGTGTACAAAAAATATCCAAAATCCAAGCCAGTCAGGCATGTGTTGACTAACACACACACACACAAACACATACACCCCTACACACTGGGTGGGAGACTCATCTCCTTGTGAGCTTCATTGGTGATGACACACTCCTGTGTTGCAGTGAATGGGACTTGATGTCTGAGCCTCCAGCCTGCGATTCGCCCACAGGGCAGTCACTCGTTAGAGCAGACGAGGGAGGAAAAATAATGAGGAAGGAAGGGAGGAGGGAATAGGCACAGCAAAGAGCAGGAGAAAAGAAGAGAGGGAGAGAAAAAGGAGGGGAAAGGATGCAGAGTTTATTCACTCCATTTTACTGTGCAGTGGATGAGAGGGGAGATTGGTAAGACTCCCCTTAGGCCTACTCTCTCTGAAGATTACTGCTCTGCCTCGGCTTTACCTATTTCTCCTCCTTTAAGCACCAATCTAAGCTCTGTCAGTGACAACCTTTATCCCAGGAGGACTTCTTTTCCACAGCACTCAAGTTAATACTGTAGCTTAGCTGCAAGTAGTCAGCAAAGACTTGACAGAAATTCTTTTATTTTTATTTATTCATTCTTCCTGATTTCAGATGCTCCGTAGATCGATCTGGTAGAGACAATAAGTGGTTTAGATACAGGTTCAATCTTATTTTTTTTATTTTTTTGCATAAACACACATGCTGATACCTTAACACATGCCGCTCTGGTCCTTGACAGCCGCTTTGGTTGATGAGATGCTGCCAGAACTTCCCTGTTGCTTTAAGAGGGTGAACTTGTTAGAAAGCAACGGAGGGAGGAAGAAATAACACAAGAACACATTTTAATTGTGTCCTTGGAAAAACTCTGTCATAGATCTTCTCTTTTCGCCTCTCTGTTTGTTCTGCTTCTGCTTGGCATCTGCCAGTGGGTTTCCTCCTGCTGTTACTTCTCCCCTTACACTTTCTTCCTGTTTTGTCTTCTCTTTGCTCTTCATTGTGGTATTTTGTTTCCTAAATTTGTAAAGGAACCAAATGTCGACACTCATCAGGAGCAGGGAAGCTTCATTGCAAGTAGCATGTAACAGTGAGCCATCAAATATGTATATCCCTGGATTCTTTGATCATAATCACTGCTTAATGTTTTAGTCAAGCTGTTCTGTTGGCCTTCACACAGAGGTGCAGAGGATTTTTTTTCTTAACAGGAAGATCCTTGTAGTACTCTTGGTGTGAGCTTCTTCCCCAACACTTCCCATATATGTTTCACTGTTTCATTTCGCTCGTGCCTTGCACAATCCTCTCCCTTCAGTCTTTCATCTGTTTCTTGGCCTCATTCTCCTCTTCTGATTCAGTCCTTTTCTCCTTCTCTGTTATTTCATCTTTAGGGATGAGCTCACATTGCAATAGGCGATGTGGGCTTTAGAGCTGAAATTAAAACATTTACAGAGGCCAACTTGCAAGGTCACAGTCGATGCCTAAAGAGAATTTACAGTAGCAGGGTTACCCAGATTACCAAATAAAGGTTTTGTCCTTCAGACCAAAGACATAGTATCATTTATAGAATAGAGATCATAGCAGCTACAACCCTCTGTAGCTGGTAACTTGTGAAATACTTTGTCTAATAATGTTATTGTTTTATTATAATTTTATATCATTTTAGACAGTATAATGTAATAACTTTAGCAGAGCAGACAAATGAAATTACAATTAGTTCTGTCATGTGGTTTAATTGAATTGAAAATGTTTATTTACACATTGGATGTTTTCTTTGTTATATAGTGAAAATAATGAAAATGGAGCAGTGATCTTCCAAAATGACAATGCAAGAATAGTTCTGAAAACTATAAAATGTGCCTGCCTCAAGTAAAAGAGTTTAGGTCGATGCTGTTGGTGTCTCAGCAGTAATAATACAGATACTGAGGAGAAGAAGTTGAGCCTCAAGGATAAGCTCACCATGTACCAGTCAATCAGTGTTTCAATTGTTACCTAGTAAGAGCTAGTAAATGACCAGAACAAATAAAATACTATGTCTATCACATAAAATCCCAATAAAATAAATTTACATTTGTGGTTGTAATGTGACAAAATGTGAAACATGTCAAGGGGTAGCAATACTGTACATAGTGTGAAGAAGACGTATGTGCTTAGACATTTGGAAAAGGGTTATAGAAGGACAAATACTCATTTGTGTATATGTAACAGCTGATGTTTAGTGCATCTTATTTGGAAATCTCTAGGATCCGTATTAATGGATGTATTTCAAGCACGTCCAACCTGTAGCAGGGCATGAGGCACACCAAGAGCACACTGAAGGTATAATCTATGTCTTGGCATACTCCCAAAATAGCTGGAGGATATTGCTTACGACAAATTTGCTAGAGGACATGGCCAGAGAAAAGGACATGTTGGATATCTTGAGATCCAGACCTGGATAAGTGTGGAAAATGGATAGATGGAATACTTGGGTAAAGCCTCAAGGTGTGTTTAGACAAACAGCAAAGCAAATTCTGACCTCAGGTCGTTTTAACAAATTTCACCAGACCATTGTTTATGACAGTATGTGTACTCAACTATAGTGCCACTGCACAGATTTGAGCTGTAAGCTAGCTGGCAACAAATATGTGGGAAGTTTTTAGGAGGGTGTCAATGCACAGAATATGGACTTATAACTAGCTGCAAATGCTGGTTATTTCTGTTATTTCTTCTTTATGTTATTTCCCACCAGGCTAACTCCTTTTTCCTTTCCTCTTTGTACATTCAAGTAGATCCAGAAAAGCCTGAAAAATACAAATAAAATTTGAACTTTCTTAGCTGCTCATTCACATCAGTTTTAAAAGGTGTGATACTTCTTTAAGAATGAGAAATGAGCAGCAAAGTAATTTCAAGTGTACTTGTGGACGGCCCCTGCACCGTGCAGAATAACGTCAAGAGCTACTGTCACCAAAAATACTGCTACTTTAATATTACTTTATGCTTTCCACATTGAAGTGTGCTCCTAAATTTTGCAGACAGTAATTGCCCCTGAAACACACATGCACTAGCAACTAAAGGCTTCTCTGTTGTACCAAACATATTTAAAAGGGCGTAAACACACTTAGTGATGGTTACACTTACAAAGCTGTTAATGGAGCATGGAGACTGCCTGTGACTTTGATGGCTGCCTCCTTTTTGTTTACACTTTGTAAAGCAACAAATGCAGTTTCTGCGCATATTCCCCTCGCTCTATTATTGTTTGTTTCAGTTCCTTTTAATGCATCTGCTCTTGGCATTTAATGTAGTAAGAAAAGCAGTAATGCAGTACACACACACACACACACACACACACACACACACACACACACACACACACACACACACACACACACACACAATACATATTCAAGAGTGAAGCCATTTAAATGGACATTAAGGGCACTGCAGTATAAGTGTGTATTACAATGAACACACAGATAGATGCAAATCAAAATGCTTACACACACTGTGTTTGTGTGCATGGGAAGTCTCTTATCCCACAGAGCAAGTGGTATTAACAGTGCAGGTCTTTTTCTATTTCACGCTCCAATCAAGTGTCTAGTAATTTGCATCTCACTATTACACCACTATTACTCTACATCTGTTGAAATGTAAAAAAGGAAGGAGAGCATCAGAAAAGAAGAAGCAAGGGAGAGGAGTGGGAGAATAAAGGAGAGTTAAGGAAAGTAGAAACAACAATTGGACACTAGTAAAAGGGGGTTGGGGGGGAAGATAGACTGGCCCATGCCGAAGGTGTAGGAAAGGGAATGTGAAGTAGGGGAAGGATCGGAGAGGAATACAGAAGGAGGTGATACTACTGGGGAAATATGAATGAGCAATAGCAGAAATTTTGACTGGCAGGAGTAAGGGTATTATAGATACACTCTACTTCAATACTGAGCTATTTACTTTTTGTCCACAGCAGTTAGTGTTAAAGTGAGTTTACACTATGTTTAAGTTGTGTGCAATTACAGTACCTGTCCTGTGTGTGTGTGTGTGTGTGTGTGTGTGTGTGTGTGTGTGTGTGTGTGTGTGTGTGTGTGTGTGTGTGTGTGTGTGTGTGTGTGTGTGTGTGTGTGTGTGTGTGTGTGTGTGTGTGTGTGTGTGTGTGTGTGTGTGTGTGTGTGTGTGTGTGTGTGTGTGTGTGTGTGTGTGTGTGTGTGTGTGTGTGTGTGTGTGTGTGTGTGTGTGTGTGCGCATGAGCAGGTTTCAACCGGTCGGCCTGGTGGAGAGGATTCAAGCTATTGCCCAGAACGTCTCTAACATGGCCATCAGGGTGGAGCAGATATTGCAAAACAGCATGGTGCAAGGAAGAGGTACAAAATCATCATAATAACTTTCATTTAAATTTTCTCTTCATCACGAGTGTATACTTTATTATTTTGGTGGGAAAATGTGTCTTCACAAAGTAATTTAGGTTAGGCCTAAAGATCACCATATTAACATATATGTAGTATAAAGAAAAAAACTAACTATAAAAATGTGCATACTAGTGCAACAGTGTTGTAAACAATCCACTCCAACTTGTGCACATATATTGAAAATAGATAATGAATCATTTTGCACATCCCCTGCAGCATCTTTGTATTTATTTGGAAGATGCTTTTGACCAAAGTGACATATGATTGATTAAATTAAGCATCCAGAAGGGAAATTAAATACATAATAAAATAGAGAGAGAGTAGAGCCGTATTCTTCACGTAGCAGACATTAACTGAGTAGGAACTACAGCGAAGAAGGACACACAAAATGTACTACTGCTTAAATAATAAGCACAATTAGGACAAATGAATGTTTGTAGCTGCTCTTACTTATTCTCAAGAGAAAAGAAAAGAATACCAAATATATCTTAAGACACACACACAGTGAGTAAGAGAGAAACAGAATCGCAGACACATGAGGATGTCTGGTTGATTTTCCCACTGAATCAAATCACTTCTGACAACCTGACAAAATTCACAGTTGAGTGTTTCAGTTTGAAATCCTTTCACACAAGAACAAAATCAGGACAACATGTGATTATATCTGTAAAAATAAAAATACATTATCAAACACATCAATCAAATCTGAATATATCAGGATTTGAGAGTGCTGTCTTCTTTTGTTATTTGTTTTTGTTTGTTTGTTTGTTTTGTTCTTTGTTTTGTATGAGATTGAAATTTTATTTTTACCCGTAAGGTAATAAGACCAATAAATATGAGTAATAAAGAAATCATTGGGAACTTGTGGATGTAGGACACTGTGGTCATCTCTCATATCTCATATTTGTTTTATTGCTTCCGTCGAACACTATTGTTTCCTGTTGTCTTGCCCTTGCGCTTTTTTAATCAAAACCTGAATAATACTGAGCTTGTGAAAGTGCACAAACTCTCACAGGCACACACAGATAATATAACCACCATTCTTTCTCCTATTTTCTCTTCTCCCACTTTTTCTCTTGAGGATAATTGTCCAACTCTTTACATGACAATAAATGAGTGCTACATTTCCTCTTGCTTCTTTATTTTCTCCCAGAGACAGCGGCACATGCCAAAATGAAAACACTGCTGCTTTCTCTAATCACAGATGAATAGTAACACTGCCGGCAGACTTTATTATCATACGGCTCAGTGTGGCGGTTTATTTATCTTGTGGTCAGGCCTGTGCAAGAGGGGGATGACAGGAGAAAGACGGAAACAGAGGATGTGACTAGAATTTCCCTCCCCCAGAGCACTGACAAGGCTTTTATGTTTTGTCTTACAGGGACACGAGTCAAGCTTTTATCTAGTTAGTTGACCACATTTTCAATTGTTGCTATGGTTGCTGTTATAATTATATTTGCAGGCAGTGGGGTGTGTATGTGTGTGTTTTTAGTTGAAGGAGTGCAGCCTTAGGGAAGACTTATGTGGAGAAATGTCTCTTTTTCATTAGGCAAATGGAAACAGACGGAATCTACAGAGAAGGCAAATTTGTCGGACTGGTGAGAGAAAGAGGGAGAGAAGGGAGGGGTTTGAAAGACAGAACAAAACTGAGAAATGAAGTGGCATTGGTTCCTTCATGGACAATATAATTTCTTTCCCCTCTCTTTCTCTCTGTCCCTCTCTTCTCTCCTTTTCTCACATCAGCAGAGAGTCAGTTAACTAAGCCAGTGGACCAATTAATGCAGTGAGTGCAGGATAAGTGAGCAGACGTGCTTGCTAGCATAACCCTAGGATGGTTGGCAGCAGTGGGAGACAGGCTATGCTGCTTTGTCAGGCCCAGTGAATAGTGTGCACTGCAGTGAAGCAGATATAGTGCAATGTTGCGGGAGGGGGCGTGTTGATTTATGGGCACCGACAGAACATATGGCATCCACTGGAAATGATGACGTTAAGGGCAAAAGTGAATATTTCTGGGTACTGTCCACAGGTGAGTGGAGAAAAGCCGTAAATGTGAGCAATGCTGTAACCTGTCTGCTCTGAGGGGTGAGCCCGTGGGTCATACAAGTTCATGTGTGCAGTCATTTTGTGAAAGTTAATTGATTAAAACTTTGATTTTAAAGAGGCTTTGACATCCTCCATATGCTGCTAAATGAGCTGATAGATAATATTACACTAGCTGATTGCTGTGAATCGTTATCTTCACTCAAGAATAAATTTACATTAAAGGCAACTGATTTATGTGAGCTGAGCCAGTCAGCCTATAGACTAATGATGCTGATGTGATTGTAGATCAAACCATGCAACTTGTAATTCATTCACAACAGATGTTTAACAATTGATTATTTCACATAGTTTTGAAAATGGGAGTGCATAGTGTATTATGGTCTTTTTTTTGTTTGTTTTTTGTTTTTTTTGTTTGTATTTTTCTTTTATTATTAGAGGTTAGATTTTACCCACTGTGTTTTTCTTTGCAGTGAGAGAGGGGACATCAAGCCAATGTGATGTACCAAGAGACCCTCGTTTTCCAGAGTGTCCTGGGAAAGTTGATGTAAGTTTCCCAATATGAAGGTACAACAGGTGCTTCTAATAATATCCATTACAATAATATAAAGAGGAGGTATTATATAAATAATACACCTATAGAAGTAGTTTATGTCTAATGACATAAATAAAGTGCAACTCTGAAAATAACCTGTTCCTATTACTTTTCATTTAAGGTTTAGTTCTTAGCTGGGAACAAACTGCATGTAAAACTGCCATCCTTACAGCTCTGCAGTGTAGGTCATAAACCCCGTCCCTTCTGTGTTATTGAATGGGTTTACAGTATGTCTATCAGATTTTGTGGTGTTTGGGGTGGTGTACCTGCAGACTGCAGAGTGGCCATGCTCATGCTTGTCCACCATTATTATTGAAACTTTTATATAACTTATTGTTCAGGTTGGTAAATAGTTCCAATTTTGATACTGGACTTGAAAATCTCTAACCTGTTGAGTGTGCCAGGCATCACACTCCACAAACTGCACAAACAGCGCTATTTTGTACATAATTGTTACATAGAAGTTTGATTTTTTTATTTCACATATTTATTTATATATTTATTTAGTTATTTATTATATCATATAGACTACGGTTTCATCCGCTGACTGTTTTTTTTTCATATGGGGGTATACAAATTTGATTTTTAAATCATATGTATTTCCCTTTGTATATACGAGTGGATGCGTGCCCGCTGGACGTCGGACCCTTGCTATGCCTTCTATGGAGTAGATGGTTCAGACTGCTCTTTCCTCATTTATCTGAGTGAGGTGGAATGGTTCTGTCCCCCACTGGCCTGGAGGAACCACACTAGCACCCCCATCCAACATGTAGAGCAGCCCAAAGCTCCCAGGAGGCAGGTGAGAGGTACAAATGGCCACAACAATGATACAGAAAAACCCAAAAGGTTATGCTGAGATACTGTATATTAAAGATAAATACCCTTCACTCACTAGCTCATACTGGTAAATACCAGTACTACATGCATTATAAAAACTGCAGATTCTGCCGTTCTTACATTTAAATGAAATCAAATATAGTTAAACTGCAATGCTAGCTAAGATAATTTTTAACACTTTGAAGAATTAAGGTCACTCATTTAATTTATTATTAATCATTAAAGAATTCTAATCACCTATTACTTTTTCTGCATTAATGATCATTTTACATTAAAAAAAATGTTAGCAAAGTTAAAGTGATTAAAACACTAGATAGTTAGATAACTGTATTCTTGACTGTATTAAATAACATGCTGAAAACAGGAACTAAAGCTAAGTATTTATATATTTGTTTGTTTGTTTTTTAAAACATGTGTTGTGTTCCTTTAGAACCCAAGAAAAGACTCACCCTTATGAAGTCTTATTACACGCGAATGCACCAGTGAACTGTACTCATCACATGGACTCTGTTTATCACTAAGATTTGTCACACACATGAAACTCACCATTCTGTTTTGTACTCTGGAGTTGGCTGCCCTTCTCTCTCTGTGTGCTGTGTTTGAGTCAGTCAGTATAATTTCATTTCTAAAACCATTCTAGATAAACTTCACTTATGTCTTTGCAAATCTTTGCAAACATTTTTCAGTAGTAAAAAAGTATTGGGCAATCCAGGCAACAGTGTCATAGGAAATTCATAAAACACTGAGGTTGAAAATAAGGACTGCCTTTCACCCTGTTCACATTTTTCCCTTAGCTGTTGTATATTCAACCAAGAATGTTACTACTCTCTCCTTCAGGCCACCCCAGATGATTTGTGAATGCTTTATGACTTTAGATTTTTTTTTCCAGCACTCTGTGGGTGAGATAATGTACAGGTTTGTACTGGAGACCAGCCAAATGTGTACTGTCACATAAAGAAAATCCATGATTATAATGTCGTCACATATATAAAACAATTACAACATGTCGATGATTACCCTTCTTATAAACCTTTCATCTTTTTATAATCTGTCTCCTAAAAAACATCTTTTCAGCCACACTAAATGTTAATTGCTTGTTGCAATATTACATATCTGAGGAAAATGAAAACTAACAGAGGGAAAGAAAATGCAATTGATTTTGTTTTTAGTTGGCGGCTGAAAACAACAAATAGCATTTTTTTAATATAATTACAGTTTTTACAATACAGAAACACCTCCAAAAAGTATTAATCTCAGTATTCTCTATTTTTGTTTCAAATTGTTACCTTTATATTTTCAGTTTTAGACGGGCTTTAATAACAACAAAGATAGAAAAATTAAATATGACGAGTGGTTAAGACGACTGTGAAGTTGTCAGTCACACATCCAGAGTACAAATCCAAAGATGGACAATAACTGTCATTTTGCTCAGAAGCTTATGTTCAGTAAAATGAGTGCACGCAGTGCCCACATCACTACATAATATTTAACTTTCATCTGACCCTGCTTACTCTACACTAATTAAAGCAGGCCTGATCCCCCTCATCCTTATCCTCTACTCTGTGTTTATCTACATTGACTTTAAGGTCATAGAGGATTCAAAAACTTTAATTTGCTTACACCCAAATGAATCCACACAGGGTGTTGTTAGTGTCTCTAATCTACATATCTGTTTATACATTGTAGTAATTTCAAGCGTCTTAATACGGCTGTATTAGTGACTGGATTATACTAGTTTTCTTCTTGTTAAACCTTAGAAAGGAACATGTAATTCTTACATTTACTGTTACTAATATCAGCTGGCCTACTTTAACATTAACCACATTGTTCCTCACACTTGTTTCAGAGTACAGCTGATGGTGCTGTCTGGGATAAAGCATGTACAGTTATAATACAGTGCTTTGTATAAAAGTGTGTACCCAATGAACTGAGGGAAGTCTTAACTTGACACGCACGCACACTCTCAAGCACACACACAAACACAAGGTGTATAGTGGCTGCCATTGTTCCTACATAGAGTGGCTTGGTCAGCCTTTTGTATTTTGGGTAGCACAAACTGCTCATGAATATCTAAAGTGATTTGTGTGTGTGTGTGTGTGTGTTTGATTTCATGTTGTTTTTTACACTTTTTATGTGGCAGCAGTGAATTTTTCAGCAAGCAAAGCAGAATGCCAGTGTAAATAAAGACTGATGTCTCCATCTTACCCTGTGACCCACATTACTGAATTGTTGATTAGTCTCCTTGCACACAAACAGGCAAGAGTGTTTTTAGAGGAGAACAGGCTTGATTATTTATAGCATTTGTTAGAAAATAAATAAAATACATTAGTTTTGAAGTAAGCAAGGTTCTTTAAGACAAAATCTGTCTTGAAATGGTTCTCTAAAACATCAGTGTTGACAGGTTGCATCATCTTGCAGAATGGTTGGTTCTTTTCGAAATATAGCTGTCAAGTGACCTGCAATTATAGAGATTTCAGCCTTTCCATCAATCATATATATTACGAAAAATACTTGCATGCTTCGGTTACATCAGTTGCTATTCTTGAATCTGCAGATGACATACTCCTCTTTCACACGTCTTCTTACACGCTTGCAGTTTCTTTAGATTTGAGTCTGTTTCAACAGCATTTTTAAGGCAATGAAAGACAGAGTGATAAAAGCTACACTGCATGCATGAAGCGTTCAGGTCAATTTTACCAAAAAATGAACTGATAGATGAACCAAAGCGTTGGACAAATTTTGATTTTGACAGATTTTGACGTGATTGTTGCACTGCATGAACAGAGGATCACCAAAGTTCACGAAGATGCGAATGTTGAAACTAAATGACATGATAATCTGTCCAACAGGCAGCTTTCCGCACAGACCTCTCTGTCCTGTTGGACCAGGTTGGAGCAGGAAAGGAGTCCCTCAGTTTCATGAAACGCAGAATCCGCCGCCTTGCACAGCAGTGGGCAACAGCTGCCAACCACTTGGATGCCAAGTTGGAGCAACGATGGAGGGACCAGAAGAAGGTAAATAACGAGGGGGTGAAATGGTGAAGGTGATGATAATGGAGGGTAATGTGTAAGAATAAGGTAGGTCATAATAACTTGCAAATGGCAACAAGAGCATGATGCACGTAGCACGTAGGGAACAGCATGAACATTAACACACAGTGCTGCCTATAATACCAGATAACATCACCTTAAGTAAAAGAATGTGTTCAAAGTGATCTAAAGTGGCTTACAGTAAAACGGGGTGGGGTAGCTAAAAGCCTTTTGATTCATGGATACTACAGTACGCATGAGAAGCACTGTTTTACACCCAAGTAGTCAGACACAAAAAGCCTTTTCCAGACACTTCCTGAGGGTTCTGTGCTGAGTGATTATCCCCGGTGAGACAAAATGACAGGTTGTCATCAACTGTTGCTGTCTGCATTCTTCTTCTGCAATTAGTGTGCTTTAAACACTTTATAAGACCTTCCAAAGCTGTGTATGCTGTAAAAAAAATGGATTGGCAGTGGTGTCTTTGGTTAGCTTTAAAGCTTTGCAGTACGGACTTGGCCATTTCCTGCCTGTAGCACTGCATGCCAAAGGCTCAGCATGGAAGAAAAAAATCCAGGAAAAAAGATGTGAGAACGTATTAAAGAGAGAAAAATGAAAGGAGGAACAGAATGATGATGATGAATGATTATGACGAGATGCCACCGCCAGAGGAAAAAAGGAAGGACACAAGGTGGATAGATGGTGTTGGAGAAGAATGTGGATTAGGACAGGATTGATGGAGGCAGAGGGGACAGACAAGAGGCACAGCTGAGATGAGCAAGATACAGGACAGACAGGAAGCCCAGGGTAGCAGTCGATGTTGGAAAAAGACTTTTCCCAAATCCCATCGAAAACAATGTGATTGAAAGTTTGTAGGTCTGGAAAGCTTTTTGCTTCACGTAACCTTTCACATTTTTAATGCCACATTTTAGGTTTGTTGAGCATTGCTACATGTTACTTATTTTCCCTCGTCCAAGCAGACTTATAATCAATTAGTTATTAAAATGATGATAAAGGCTTAAGATAATGTGAGAAGGCAGATTGAGAACACATTCTTCTTCTTCTGTCCAAAATGTTACTGCCCCCCCTTTCTCTTTAAAATAAGTTAACAAGGGTGGAAATAGTCCTCTGTCACTGTGATTAATGATCTCCATTCTTGTAGTGCACTGAGGAGATTTGTTATCCTCTATCACGGTGGCGTTGCTGCTTGAACACTCTTTAATGCCGTACGATGGGCTGCTGCTATCTCAAAAGCAGATGTACTGGTTTTGGTACAAGTAAGCCTTGGGTTTCAAAAGCTGTTTAATCACAAAAATTAGGAACAGAAGTAAAATGTGTTTGTTAGTGGCTGTGCAGGAGAGTGTGCTCGATTGCTAATTGGATGTTATTGAAATAAAAGCCAACAGCACAATCTGATCCATTTAATTTGAAAATTCAACCTCAGTCTGTTTTAGTCAAATTTACTATTTACGACTGTTGCCCTCCTCACAGGGAGGTTCATTTAAGCTTTAACACTGAAAAAGAGAACACTGTTTGAT